>NW_022639520.1:1576798-1577093 GCF_010583005.1 Odontomachus brunneus | reverse complement strand
GTAATTGGCTGTGTCCAAATGCACCGTGTCCAAGTGCACCGCTCCCGAATCATGAGCTTCCAAAATTTCCTTAACTTGACTTCGAGGAACAATTATCTGTAAAACACTAGATTTCAGATTTGGAGCCTCCCATTTTTTAAACAAAATACCATTTTTTACAACTAAATTTTCCCAATGAGAAATATAAACTTTTAATGAAATATCCTTATCTAAAATTTCCTCCTTCAAAAGACAGCGACCAGATTCAACTCCTCGCAAAACTACTGACACATTAGAATCTTCTAACTGCATTTTC
>NW_022639520.1:1576207-1576704 GCF_010583005.1 Odontomachus brunneus | reverse complement strand
ACAGGATCTACACCAATTTTCCACATCTCTTTTACACGTAGCCCAATAAAATCGTTTTCGAATTCTATCAAGAGTCTTATTTATCCCAAAATGACCACCAGAAGGAGAATCATGAGCTTCTTCCAAAATTTCCTTAACTTGACTTCGAGGAACAATTATCTGTAAAACACTAGATTTCAGATTTGGAGCCTCCCATTTTTTAAACAAAATACCATTTTTTACAACTAAATTTTCCCAATGAGAAATATAAACTTTTAATGAAATATCCTTATCTAAAATTTCCTCCTTCAAAAGATAGCGACCAGATTCTACTCCTCGCAAAACCACTGACACATTAGAATCTTCTAACTGCATTTTCCGCCAGTCTATTTGAAATTTTTCCCCTAAAACTATTCGAGCAACGACTTCTTCTTTATCTTCTCTACCAGACTCAATTCTAGAACAATACCTACAATTTTCTTTTATACATGGACGTCTTGAAAGACCATCTGCATTTC
>NW_022639520.1:1574906-1576089 GCF_010583005.1 Odontomachus brunneus | reverse complement strand
AGCGACCAGATTCAACTCCTCGCAAAACCACTGACACATTAGAATCTTCTAACTGCATTTTCCGCCAGTCTATTTGAAATTTTTCCCCTAAAACTATTCGAGCAACGACTTCTTCTTTATCTTCTCTACCAGACTCAATTCTAGAACAATACCTACAATTTTCTTTTATACATGGACGTCTTGAAAGACTATCTGCATTTCCATGACACAAACCTTTACGATGATGAACCTCAAAATCATAACGTTGTAGCCTCTCAATCCAACGAGCCAATTGACCTTCAACATCCCTAAAAGACATAACCATTTTAGTGAAGCATGATCCGTTCTTATTAAAAATTTTTGACCGTACAAATAATGATTGAAAGATTTAACCGATTCTACTACAGCTAATAATTCTCTACGAGTCGTACAATAATTTCTTTCAGATTTACTTAGAACACGACTGAAATAAGCAATAACTTTCTCTTGACCATTCTGAACTTGGGATAACACCAATACCAAAATTTGAAGCATCAGTGTCAAGAATAAATTCACCTTGCTCCAAAGGAAAAGATAACACTACAGAAGTTGTTAAAGTTCGTTTCAAATTTTCAAAAGCTTCCTGACACTGCCTAGACCAAATAAATTTTGATTGATTTTCCGTAAGGACAAATAAAGGCTTAGCAATTATAGAAAAACCTTTAACAAATTTCCGATAATAGGAGCAAAACCCAAGGAAAGCACGTAACTGTTTTTTAGTTTGAGGTATCGGCCAATTGGAAACAGCAGAAATTTTTTCCGGATCTGTAGAAACACCTTCTTTAGAAACAACATGACCTAAATATTTTACTGAATTTCTCAAACGCACACATTTTTTTGGATTTAATTTCAAAGAACGAAATTTAAATAGAACGGTCTTTAAATGTTCAACCATTTCCTCAAATGTTTTCCCAAAAACTATCACATCGTCCAAATAAACTAAACAAATTTCATGCAACACTTCCTGCAATACTTGCTCCATAAGCCTTTCAAATGTAGCTGGAGCATTACACAAACCCATTGGTAAAACTGTAAATTGCCATAACCCCTTTTCTATTGAAAATGCTGTTTTCTCTCTATCCTCTGGACGAATTTTCACTTGCCAATAACCACTTTTTAAATCCAAAGTTGAAAACCAAGAATTCCCTGATAATTGATCAATAGT
>NW_022639520.1:1574648-1574783 GCF_010583005.1 Odontomachus brunneus | reverse complement strand
GTGCATTTGGACACAGCCAATCACAGCACCGTGTGATTAGAGACATTTGTAGGGTCCCTTGGAACAGCGACTTGTAATTGGACTGTGTCCAATTGCCTCGTGTCCAACTGATATACACCCGTCATCAATACGAGA
>NW_022639520.1:1573703-1574638 GCF_010583005.1 Odontomachus brunneus | reverse complement strand
TTGCCATAACCCCTTTCCTATTGAAAACGCTGTTTTCTCTCTATCCTCTGGACGAATTTTCACTTGCCAATAACCACTTTTTAAATCCAAAGTTGAAAACCAAGAATTCCCTGATAATTGATCAATAGTGTCATCAATACGAGGAATAGGAAAAGAATCTTTTATTGTTACAGCATTTAGCTTTCGAAAATCTACACAAAAACGAATAGAATTATCTTTTTTTTTTACCAAAACCGCCGGCGAAATCCAAGGACTCTGAGATTCTTCAATAACACCTTTATTTTTCATTTCCTCAATAACCCTATTCGCCTCAGCACGTAAATGTAAAGGAACTCGTCGAGGAACTTGTTTAATAGGACGTGAATTAATTAACTCAATCTTATGTTCTAAAAAATTACAATTTCTGGCTATTACAATCTCTTCTGAAAAAAACATCTTAAAATTCAACTAGCATTTTAACAAACTTTTCTTTCTGTCGAAAATTCAAATGTTCTGAATCCCGTTTAAACAATTTTAGTAAAAATACAGGTACTTTCTCTTCCCAAATAATCCGCTTGCAAGCAAAATTTCCTTGCATCATTCCCGAATGAGAAATTCCTAACTCTGAATAAAAACAAGATTCCAAATTAGTAAAAGACAAGAAATCATTTCCTAACAAACAATCATCTTCCATGTCAATAACAAACATGGACAGATCTACCAAAATTTTTCCTAACTGGACATTCATCTTTGCTTGATAATAAACAGGAACTACTTCTCCTGAAGGATAAATTAAACGATTAGTAACTGGACAAAACTTTTCCGACGTTCCAAAAAATTTCCTATTAACAATAGAAACATCCGAACCTGTATCTATTTTAAATTTACAACATTTTCCATCCAATAATCCATTAAAACAAAAAGTATCTCTATTTTTAACGCGTTTTAAACTAGAA
>NW_022639520.1:1567931-1571991 GCF_010583005.1 Odontomachus brunneus | reverse complement strand
TTCCCTCTGTTTTCTATTCGAAAATTGAGTATAAAAATTTTGAAATGAACCTACTTCTCCAAAACGCAATTCTAAACGTAAACAAATTTCTTTAAAGTCTAAATTTCCTTCTACCTTATCTAAAACTGAGCGCGCTCCTCCCCTTAAACTTGCTGCCAGAGCAACCGCTTTATAAACATCGTCCCAATTATTTGCACGCGCTATTAAATTAAATTGACACAAAAATTCATGCAGCGGAACGGTTCCGTCGAAAGTATCTGGTTTTAATTCTGAATTATTCCTAAATATTGGAAAAGACTGGCCTTGAAAATTTCTCCGATCAATTTGGCGCAACTCTTGAAGCTCTAGCCGCTCCCGCTCTCGCTCCTCTTGCAAAGACCGCAGCTCTTCTAATGCGGGAGGGGTGCACTTGGACACGGTGCATTTGGACACAGCCAATCACAGCACCGTATGATTAGAGACATTTGTAGGGTCCCTTGAAACAGCGACTTGTGATTGGACTGTGTCCAATTGCCCCGTGTCCAACTAATATACACCCTTCTAATGCAGCCTGCAACGCCGCAGTCTCCGTTGTCACTGGAACTTCTCTTTCTAATCCCGAAGACGTCGTTTCAATATTTCTGTTTCGTTTTCCTCTATTAGATTTTGTAAGGTCCCGTATCTCCTCCGATTCCGCAATGTGCAACGCTCCCTGCTCCATAACCGATGTCGATGCTTGACTCCGAGTAAGCATCGGTGAATGTATTCTTCTTATTATCTTCTTCTTATTATCATTCTTCTTATTATCACTTTCACGCACTCGCGTAAACAATCGCAAACAATTCACGTCGCGTCTCCAATCTCTCCTTATCCCGGACGAGCCCCCAAAATGTTACACTCGCGGGCGCGGAGAGAAACCAGACACACGAATATAGAAATGAACAAGAACTTTATTATAAAGCAACAGCAACGTGATATATAAATTTTCTATTCAAGCCACACGTTCACACCGTTCGCAGGCTATCGAGAGACTCTCTTCTCAGCTGTTGTCAACAAACAAGCCAGCCTCACGTAGCAACCGTTGCTACGTATCCCGGCTTGCAATCCGCGGACTTCAGGAGCGACGCGCTCGCAATACTGCGACGCGCTCGCAACAGTATTATTTAAGATGTCTGCTCAAACGTTTACTTTCTGCTGATATTGAGTATAAAATTTCAGTGTCCAATGAGGTTTTGTATCCGACCAAAATCTAAAATTATGTCGATTGACATTACTGTTAAGTTGAAACGTTGCTTCGTCTGAAAAAGCAATGTTGTAAACAAAATCAGGTCCTGCATCTATTTTTTCCATCATTAATTCACAAACTCTAGACGTCGATCAAAATCGTCTTCATTCAGCTCTTGCACTAGATGAATTTTATATGGATGGAACTTATTCTGTTTTAATATTTTACACACCGCCCTTATAAAAATATCATACTAAGAATCATTGATAATTACTTATTTTCAGTATTAAAAATACTGGATAATAAATAATTATCAATGATTCTTAGTATGATATTTCTATAAGGGCGACTTCTGATTTATTTGATGTTCTTGAGCTGTTTTGCGAGTAGAAATATGTTGATTCTCCACAAAAGATTGCAGAACATCCAATGACATTTCGGAATTTGTTGCTGTTGCTGGTCTCCCTGTTTTTGGACGATTTTTAACACTACCAATTTCTTCAAAACGTCTGATAGTTTTGTGAACCGTAGATTTCGAGATACTTGTATTTTCATTCCGAAATGTTGCATTGAAGAGCTGCTTAATATCATTGTATTACCTTAGTCTGTCTCCCCATCCTCTTATCATCAAAAGAGATATTCGTTCACGTTCAGTAAGGTGCAGCATTTTAAAAGCAACTAATAATGAGTAGCTGTGAAAACAACTGAGAGTGAGTAACCGTGAAAACAGTTGAGAGTGAGTAGCCGTGAAAACAGCTGAGAGTGAGTAGCCGTGAAAACACTGAGAGTGAGTAGCCGTGAAAACAGCTGAGAGTGAATATGATCCGGCCAACTAAGGAAAGATCGAAGGATCATCTAATGGCTCCTGCACACAGGACGCGGTAATGTTTGCCGCGCGGCGGAAGTTCGCGCGACAGCCAATCAATATGCTGCTTTTTGTAATAACTTTCTAGCTGTTACGGAAAAACAACATATTGATTGGCTGTTGCGCGGACTTCTGCTGCGCGGCAAGCATTACCGCGTTCTATGTGCAGGAGCTATAAGAGCTTACATCATCCTCTGATCTTGCCTTAGTTGGCTAGATCATATTCCGACCTTGTCTTTGGGTGTCTATTACTTCTTACTGTAAAATACTCAATAACTTTGAAACGGCTGACCCAAAATGAATAAAATTATAATGCTTTGAAAAGGTATTGAGAAGGACTAGAAATATGCAGTAAAAAATAAGGTATTCTTTTTAAAAAATTCAAGGTGACTTTGACTGGGTGTATATCAGTTGGACACGGGTTAATTGGACACAGTCCAATCACAAGTCGCTGTTCCAAGGGACCCTACAAATGTCTTTAATCACATGGTGCTGTGATTGGCTGTGTCCAAATGCACCGTGTCCAAGTGCATCGCTCCCACTTTGACTTCACCTTAACGACCCCAGCCAGGGCGTCAAACATGGACAACAGGTCTTAAAGGATAGCAACCTTTGACTTTGAGAGGCTGACAGCTGTACCATTTGGTACAGTAACATTGTTTCTCTCTGTAGTCGCCGTGCGCTCAGGATCGCGCCAGAGATGTCGCTTCCGAACGGCATCTCTGAGCGTTATCTAAAAAGAGGAGAGTGTCGTAAGCGTGGAGCGTCAGGTAGCTCAGTGGTTTAGAGCAGTCGCCCGGCAAGCGAAAGACCCGGCTTCTAGTCCTGGCCTAGCAGGACCGCGCTCTCAATATTTTTCTCCTTCTGGAACGAAAAAGATACGCAGATCTCGAACGCACGGCGTCCCGCCGCCACCTAGTATGCCCTCCTCCTTCTATGGTGGAAAAAAAGTCAAACTGATGAGACTATTGAATAGACCTTTTTAAATTCTACAACTTTTATTTGAAACATTTTTCTGTAAAACTTATATTTTTTGAGATTTTTCAGGGTTTCCATACTTTTTCCTCACCCTGTATATTTTAAAAATTTAAGAAAAGTTTAAGAAAAAGAGAAAAAAGTATATAATTGTATATATTTTAATAAATATTTTTATAATATTTATGATAAAATTTATGATCTATTGAAGATAATATCATAAAAATACTTACAAAATATTTTGATAAATATTTATAAAATATTCAAATAAATCTTATAAATATTTTGTAAATATTTTATAAATATTTTGTGCTGTCTGGGTATATGTTTCATCTTTTTAATTTACAAATTACAAAATTATCTTGTAAATTACAAATCCGGATGCTACTTTCATATGTCCATTGAACGTCCATCGGATATCCTGTGGACATGTCGAGGATTTTAACATGTCCTCCAATTTCATAAACGGATATCGCACAAACGTCCATTGAATGTCCGAAGAACGTAAAACGGATGGCTTATAGATATCCTCAATATCCTTAAAAGACATCTTATGGATATCAATAGGATATCCATGTGCTGTCTGGGTATATGTCCGATCACTCATCCATGCCTCATTTCGTTAAAGGTGTGCCTAACGGGAGCGGTGCATTTGGACACAGCCAATCACAGCACCGTGTGATTAGAGACATTTGTAGGGTCCCTTGGAACAGCGACTTATGATTGGACTATGTCCAATTGCCCCGTGTGCAACTGATATACACCCGTGCCTAACCTGATAATCGCGCGGCACGTGGTGATGGCAATGACTCTAACGATATTCTTACAGTTTATACTTATACAGGGTGTTCGGAAAGTACCGGGACGCCCGAATATCAGGAAAAATATAAGTTTTACAAAAAAATGTTTCAGACAAAAGTTGTGGCGTTTAAAAAGATGTATTTACTGATCACATCAGTTTGACCTTGGGTTGCGTAGCGAAGGTCAGGTCAAGGTCACATTAATTTTTTTAAATG
>NW_022639520.1:1567175-1567709 GCF_010583005.1 Odontomachus brunneus | reverse complement strand
CTCTCGAGATGTGCTATAAGAATATGCAATGAAAAATGGGGTGTTCCATTTAAAAAAATTAATGTGACCTTGACCTGACCTTCGCTACGCAACCCAAGGTCAAACTGATGTGATCAGTAAATACATCTTTTTAAACGCCACAACTTTTGTCTGAAACATTTTTTTGTAAAACTTATATTTTTCCTGATATTCGGGCGTCCCGGTACTTTCCGAACACCCTGTATAATGTGTACTTATAGTGTTCACAGTATATTATAACGTACCTAGCAAATACGCGCGTTGATTCGCCATTATATTTTATTTAATATCTCTAAAGTTTATGTGGTTATTTGCAGAATGACTCGACTATTCTTTTCAATTTAATATTTTTTATGTATTTTTTGTTATCGATACAGTTATTCCATGTTCGATTTTATGTTGTTTCTTGTCGACATATTATACAGGGTGAATATTATATACCGGAACACCTGAATATCTCGAAAACAAAGCGTTGTATAAAAAAATGTTAAATACAAAAGTTGTAGGGTTTAAAAA
>NW_022639520.1:1560344-1566428 GCF_010583005.1 Odontomachus brunneus | reverse complement strand
ATTAGCGCGCGGCCGATTAAGGCAAGAGGAAAATCATATCCGGCCGATTAAGGTAAGCTAAGGCAGAGAAAAACGTAAACACAAGCGCGGTAAACGAGAGCTGCCCTTGCGTTTACGTTTTTTAGGCCATCAGCCTTACGCTATTTACTATTAATACGAGCGCGCGTTCGTGCTCGTCACTACGGTATCCACGCGCGCTAATGCTAAAGAGCGTAACTTTGAAGCCTCTTAACTCGAAAAGTACTTAACGAAAAAATACTTAAGTATAGTGTTTTGAAAAGCTCTCGAGATAAGCTATAAGAATATACAATAAAAAATGGGGGTATCTATTTAAAAACATCATTGTGACCTTGACCTGATCTTTATGACGCAACTCAAGGTCAAACTGCTAATATCATAAAATAGATCTTTTTAAACCCTACAACCTTTTGTATTTAACATTTTTTTATACAACGCTTTGTTTTCGAGATATTCAGGTGTTCCGGTATATAATATTCACCCTGTATAAGCATTCAATGCTTAAATTTTTCTTTTCCTGTATTGTACCTTATTCTTGCAGTATTTCTACTATTATATCATGACGCAGATTCTGTTAGATTTCTGTTTCATTTCTACGTGTATTCTCTGATACGACAGATCATGCTTTGATACTGCCCAAATTATGACAGAATAGCATGCAGCATAACATTTAGCAAAGCTTGACTTTAGCAGGCTTGGCTATCTGGGATAATATTCGACTATAAAATACCGGCCTATATGTGTTCACTGAGCGTACTTGAGAAACTACTTAGAAAAATGGCGTCCGCTCACTGAACATATTGAGAATGCGCTAACTAATCAGGTGCGTTCAGCAAAAATTTCTCCAACAGTTACCATAGACATAATGGCTGTTTACGATAATTCGAGTTGGAGTAAGTACGAGTTAGTTTCACTAGGGCCGAGAAATATGATAGGCACAAGCATCTAATATTATCATGATTTATAACAACTCAATGCTGTCCGATAAATCGAGTAGAGTAAAGTTATGGCTCCTGCGCACACGACGCAGTAATGCTTGCCACGCGGTGGAAGTTCGTGCGACAGCCAATCAATATGCTGCTTTCCGTAATAATCTTCTAGCTCTTACAGAAAAACAACATATTGATTGGCTGTCGCGCGGACTTCCGCCGCGTGGCAAGCATTACCGCGTGTGCAGGAGCCATTAAGGTAGTATAACAGATAGTATATGTATAAGAATTAACGGGATCGGTGCACTTGGACACGGTGCATTTGGACACAGCCAATCACAACACCGTGTGATTAGAGACATTTGTAGGGTCCCTTGGAACAGCGACTTGTGATTGGACTGTGTCCAATTGCCCCGTGTCCAACTGATATACACCCGAATTAACAGTATCAGGTAACATAGTTTCGTAAAATATGTAACAATAATATTACGAAATAATGATTTATTACATTTTAGAAAAATTAGAAACACTAAATTAAATTATGAAATGATATCATGTATTTATGAAATATTCAATAATAATAGATTAATAATAGGTTAGAATATATATAATTGTTTTCTACTTTTGAATTCTACTATTCTACTATTTCTACTTCTACTATTTCACAAATACATGATACCTTTTTATAATTTAATTTAGTGCTTCTAATTTTTCTAAAATGTAACAACTGATTCGTAATATTATTGTTATATATTTTACGAAACTATGTTACCTGATATTGTTAATTCTTATACATATACTATCCGCTATGCTATCCTAACTCTAATCTACTCTACTCGATTTATCGGACAGCATTGAGTTGTCATGAATCATGAAAATACTAGATGCTTGTGACTATCATATTTTTCGGCCCTAGTGAAACTAACTCGTACTAAGGGCCGTGGCACACAGAAAAACTTAAGCAGTAAGCAAATTGACCAATCACAGTCGTTGATTATTGGACCGTAAGAAGAATCAATGACTGTGATTGGTCAATTTGCTTACTGCTTACGTCTTACTGCTTAAGTTTTTCTATGTGCTACCAGCTTTACTCCAACTCGAATTATCGTAAACACCCAATATATCTAGATCATATATGTAATACCATAGACTTATTATATATAGACTGTGTGTTCTCAATGTTTCCAATAGCTGAACGCGTCACAGAATAGAAAGAGATAGCATGCTTTGGATCACCATTTTGTCTTTTTCTAAGGACACATAGTGGGGATAAGAAGAAGAATGTGGGAAAGGAATGAAAGGGAATTAAAAGGCATGGCGGAGAAAAAATATAACGTATCAGAATAATTATCGATATATTGTAATAATAAAATGTTTTATATGTGTATAAAGTATTTTATATGTGTGTAATAAAAACGCTTTGAAGGAAACATACTGGGTGCTTTCCAGTTGCGTACACTATGTTACACAAAACCAGTTTATTGGTTGCATATTATCTTGCAAGATATTTTACATAATTCATGACCAATAAATTGGTTTTGAGTACATGTGTGTCAAGATGTGTTAAGCAATTGGAAAGCACCCACTATGTAGGAAAATCAATGTAAACTCCCACTTTAAACATGAGAGGCTGGAGTGTCCCACCATGTGTCATTACAAAAAAATAGAATGATGATCCAAAGCATGCTATCTTTTTCTATTCTGTGACGTCCGCTTAGCCCAGTACCCAGTCTATGGTTGCTTTCCAAGAAGAGACACAAGTCGATACAAACATCATTCTATCTTTGTTCCACATTTAGTGAGTAACAAAGATAGGATGATACTCGTGTCGACCTGTGTCTTTTGTTGGAAAGCAACCTATATATACTAAGGGGTGTATATCAGTTGCACACGGGGCAATTGGACACAGTCCAATCACAAGTCGCTGTTCCAAGGGACCCTACAAATGTCTCTAATCATACGGTGCTGTGATTGGCTGTGTCCAAATGCACCGTGTCCAAGTGCACCGCTCCCTATACTAAGTCTATGTGTAATACTACTATATTACTAATTGCTCTATGCTGCCTATAATAGGAGCTTGTCCTAGAATAGAAGGATAGACGATGTCCGAGGAGTGTATTTTGATCGTAGTGCGCAGGCGCGGCGATCAGATGATGTTATACATATAAAGTAAAAGTGCCAGTGTGTGACATATATCTAACCTGGGCTGCGTTCCAAAACTCTACTCGACGGGTAGAGTAGCATTTAATTGACCAATAAGAACAAAGATAACTAGGATTTCTTTCTTATGATTGGACAATTAAATTACTTTACCCGTCGAGTAGAGTACTATATTGCTAATGGAGAGAATATATAAGGTCTTAGCATGGTTGATAACTTATTAAAATGTTAAACATTCATCCTGGCATATTTGACAAACATGTCTTCATCAGTTTTTAATTCTTGAAACAGATTTTCATTCTCCTTGCTGTTTTTTCTGTTGATTAATTGGTCTCACGAGCTATCTTCTATTTTGCCATCTTTTGTGTTTTTCTCCGTTTTAGTCTCATATAATAAATGAAGAGTAATGACAACAATAAATATTTTAACTTCATAGACTTTGATGTTTTCATATTTGTTGACTTGAGAACCTAAAATTTTATTTCAATGTTTATATGTCAAACATATTCTATATATAATGTTGGGAAGAAGTTATAGCGCAATGTTTATAATTTTATATAGATACATTTAACAGTTTAATAAAATTAATATGTGTTCAATATAGACATTTCTAATTATGGCTGTGAAGATAAATTATTATTGTTTCTTTACTTATTGTTCAATAATCTGATTTAATTCACTTTTGTCACCTTTGTCACCTTTGTCACAGAAACTATATATTCCTTCGTAACGTAACGTAAAATTTTCGTGCGTTGCCGTACGATCAGCTTACGTCTCACGTAACGTAAGATTGTCACGTAAGGTGGCGTAAGGAGCTACGGCAATGTTTGTTCGCTGGCCCTTAGGGCTATCGCACACAAATTGACATAACTGCATATGCATAGCATAAGACCGTATGTACCAATGAGCATCGAGTATTAAGTCGCCATATTGGTGTTCGATGCTTAATATTCAATGCTCATTGGTACATACGGTCTTATGCTATGCATATGCAGTTATGTCAATTTGTGTGCGATAGCCCTTAGTCTGAGCAATGGTGAGGAAGGGGATTAGAGCGTCGGCCATGTTTATATAGGCCACTAGTGATGCTACCTATCGATACTTTGTATTACCTATTATAATCATGTGATAATATAGAGAGGCATTTATATATAAAAATGAGAAAAAATATGTACGCATAAAAATTTAGTGTCCTTTAAATAATATTAATTTATTAATATAAATAGCCGGAGCATTTCGGCTGCACTGCTGATCTAGTACAATAAGTTAGAGTGAAAGGAAATATATTTGTTTTACTTTAACTTGTTGCACTAATTAAATAATGCAGTTAAAAAGAACAGGCCATATATCTACATAACATTGACTAATAGCATGTTCGGCTAGCTAACCCATTATAGTAACCTTCGAGCTGAGTACGGATGATTGTGTCGACGATTACGACAATTGGAATGCAACTTGTGTCGCTGTGTGCATGAAAGTGTCTAAGGATATTGTAATTGTAAAGCACCCAATGGGTGTTTCCGATAATACCTCTCCGAGTCATTTCCCTAGAGCAAAAATGAGTTACAGACATCCATATCTACTACTATTATGTGATTCATGACAACCCAAAGCTACCTAATGCTGTCTCACGACTACAAGACTGGGTTAAGCTGGTGGCACATAGAAAAACTTAAGCAGCAAAACGTAAGCAGTAAGCAAATTGACCAATCATAGTCATTGATTCTTCTTACGGTCTAAGAATCAACGAATGTGATTGGTCAATTTGCTTACTGCTTACGTCTTACTGCTTAAGTTTTTCTGTGTGCCACGGCCCTTAGGCAGAACAATACCGTGAGATCAAATACAAATACACGAGATAATAATTTTGTAAAATCGTATTATTGATTATAAAATCATCTAGTGTTGTTTTCTAATAAAATTTTATTTATTCTGAATTAAAGTTATATAATCATTAAAATATATATTATATTTTTCAAATATTATCCTAAACTAAAAAATCACACTGTTTTAACCTGTAACGCTCTTGCGTTACGTGCGAGATAGTCTTAGGGTGCTTTCCAATTGCTTAACACATATTGACACACACGTATAAAAAACCAGTTGGTCACATATTATCTTGTAAGATAATATGCAACTAATAAACTGATTTGTGTAACACAATGTACGCTATTGGAAAGCACCTTAGTCGGTATGGTCCAAGGCTAGGCTTAATAAATTTGAAGCAGTGGTATAGATAACAATAAGTGTAAATTATATTCTTGAATAAACGCTATTTACAATTATATACAGGTAGAGCGACGCCGTTGGTGCGTGGTCGCGTTTTTCTCACGTCGTGAGTCTTATGGCTCCTGCACACAGGACGCGGTAATGCTTGCCGCGTGGCGGAAGTTTGCGCGATAGCCAATCAATATGCTGCTTTCCGTAATAACCTTCTAGCTCTTACGGAAAAACAACATATTGATTGGCTGTCGCGCGGACTTCCGCCGCGCAGCAAGCATTACCGCGTCCTGTGTGCAGGAGCCATTAGTTTACGTCGCGATGACTGCGAGCGTCCAGGCTCGCGCGCGTTTCGGTGTCGTTTCGCGGTCTTCTATTGCCCGCGTTGTGAGTTGTGTACTCAGCGGGATTTAAACGATTGTTGATACCGGCTTTTAATCGAGCCGGTTTCGGAGCGGTAGTTTTCGCGGAGTGTTGCGCGACTCGTATATGCGAGATGCGTTACGCGGCGTCGGAGCGGTTTGCGAGCGTGATGATGCGTTTAGCGTCGGGTACGCCTATTCGAGAGCGCTGAAATGTGTTGGAAATCTCGACCGCGTGGTCGGTGCTTTCGCAGTGAGGGTAAACGGGTCGACGGAACGGGATAGTAAGCGGATGTCGACGTCGCGTATCCACCTCGGTCGACGGAACGGTATAGTCAGAGGATGTCGACGGAGTTGGCCTTCTTCGCTCGCACTGAGTGGATCGTGCCTGATTG
>NW_022639520.1:1560252-1560334 GCF_010583005.1 Odontomachus brunneus | reverse complement strand
TGTCTTCATCAGTTTTTAATTCTTGAAACAGATTTTCATTCTCCTTGCTGTTTTTTCTGTTGATTAATTGGTCTCACGAGCT
>NW_022639520.1:1553353-1560242 GCF_010583005.1 Odontomachus brunneus | reverse complement strand
GTATCAGGTAACATAGTTTCGTAAAATATGTAACAATAATATTACGAAATAATGATTTATTACATTTTAGAAAAATTAGAAACACTAAATTAAATTATGAAATGATATCATGTATTTATGAAATATTCAATAATAATAGATTAATAATAGGTTAGAATATATATAATTGTTTTCTACTTTTGAATTCTACTATTCTACTATTTCTACTTCTACTATTTCACAAATACATGATACCTTTTTATAATTTAATTTAGTGCTTCTAATTTTTCTAAAATGTAACAACTGATTCGTAATATTATTGTTATATATTTTACGAAACTATGTTACCTGATATTGTTAATTCTTATACATATACTATCCGCTATGCTATCCTAACTCTAATCTACTCTACTCGATTTATCGGACAGCATTGAGTTGTCATGAATCATGAAAATACTAGATGCTTGTGACTATCATATTTTTCGGCCCTAGTGAAACTAACTCGTACTAAGGGCCGTGGCACACAGAAAAACTTAAGCAGTAAGCAAATTGACCAATCACAGTCGTTGATTATTGGACCGTAAGAAGAATCAATGACTGTGATTGGTCAATTTGCTTACTGCTTACGTCTTACTGCTTAAGTTTTTCTATGTGCTACCAGCTTTACTCCAACTCGAATTATCGTAAACACCCAATATATCTAGATCATATATGTAATACCATAGACTTATTATATATAGACTGTGTGTTCTCAATGTTTCCAATAGCTGAACGCGTCACAGAATAGAAAGAGATAGCATGCTTTGGATCACCATTTTGTCTTTTTCTAAGGACACATAGTGGGGATAAGAAGAAGAATGTGGGAAAGGAATGAAAGGGAATTAAAAGGCATGGCGGAGAAAAAATATAACGTATCAGAATAATTATCGATATATTGTAATAATAAAATGTTTTATATGTGTATAAAGTATTTTATATGTGTGTAATAAAAACGCTTTGAAGGAAACATACTGGGTGCTTTCCAGTTGCGTACACTATGTTACACAAAACCAGTTTATTGGTTGCATATTATCTTGCAAGATATTTTACATAATTCATGACCAATAAATTGGTTTTGAGTACATGTGTGTCAAGATGTGTTAAGCAATTGGAAAGCACCCACTATGTAGGAAAATCAATGTAAACTCCCACTTTAAACATGAGAGGCTGGAGTGTCCCACCATGTGTCATTACAAAAAAATAGAATGATGATCCAAAGCATGCTATCTTTTTCTATTCTGTGACGTCCGCTTAGCCCAGTACCCAGTCTATGGTTGCTTTCCAAGAAGAGACACAAGTCGATACAAACATCATTCTATCTTTGTTCCACATTTAGTGAGTAACAAAGATAGGATGATACTCGTGTCGACCTGTGTCTTTTGTTGGAAAGCAACCTATATATACTAAGGGGTGTATATCAGTTGCACACGGGGCAATTGGACACAGTCCAATCACAAGTCGCTGTTCCAAGGGACCCTACAAATGTCTCTAATCATACGGTGCTGTGATTGGCTGTGTCCAAATGCACCGTGTCCAAGTGCACCGCTCCCTATACTAAGTCTATGTGTAATACTACTATATTACTAATTGCTCTATGCTGCCTATAATAGGAGCTTGTCCTAGAATAGAAGGATAGACGATGTCCGAGGAGTGTATTTTGATCGTAGTGCGCAGGCGCGGCGATCAGATGATGTTATACATATAAAGTAAAAGTGCCAGTGTGTGACATATATCTAACCTGGGCTGCGTTCCAAAACTCTACTCGACGGGTAGAGTAGCATTTAATTGACCAATAAGAACAAAGATAACTAGGATTTCTTTCTTATGATTGGACAATTAAATTACTTTACCCGTCGAGTAGAGTACTATATTGCTAATGGAGAGAATATATAAGGTCTTAGCATGGTTGATAACTTATTAAAATGTTAAACATTCATCCTGGCATATTTGACAAACATGTCTTCATCAGTTTTTAATTCTTGAAACAGATTTTCATTCTCCTTGCTGTTTTTTCTGTTGATTAATTGGTCTCACGAGCTATCTTCTATTTTGCCATCTTTTGTGTTTTTCTCCGTTTTAGTCTCATATAATAAATGAAGAGTAATGACAACAATAAATATTTTAACTTCATAGACTTTGATGTTTTCATATTTGTTGACTTGAGAACCTAAAATTTTATTTCAATGTTTATATGTCAAACATATTCTATATATAATGTTGGGAAGAAGTTATAGCGCAATGTTTATAATTTTATATAGATACATTTAACAGTTTAATAAAATTAATATGTGTTCAATATAGACATTTCTAATTATGGCTGTGAAGATAAATTATTATTGTTTCTTTACTTATTGTTCAATAATCTGATTTAATTCACTTTTGTCACCTTTGTCACCTTTGTCACAGAAACTATATATTCCTTCGTAACGTAACGTAAAATTTTCGTGCGTTGCCGTACGATCAGCTTACGTCTCACGTAACGTAAGATTGTCACGTAAGGTGGCGTAAGGAGCTACGGCAATGTTTGTTCGCTGGCCCTTAGGGCTATCGCACACAAATTGACATAACTGCATATGCATAGCATAAGACCGTATGTACCAATGAGCATCGAGTATTAAGTCGCCATATTGGTGTTCGATGCTTAATATTCAATGCTCATTGGTACATACGGTCTTATGCTATGCATATGCAGTTATGTCAATTTGTGTGCGATAGCCCTTAGTCTGAGCAATGGTGAGGAAGGGGATTAGAGCGTCGGCCATGTTTATATAGGCCACTAGTGATGCTACCTATCGATACTTTGTATTACCTATTATAATCATGTGATAATATAGAGAGGCATTTATATATAAAAATGAGAAAAAATATGTACGCATAAAAATTTAGTGTCCTTTAAATAATATTAATTTATTAATATAAATAGCCGGAGCATTTCGGCTGCACTGCTGATCTAGTACAATAAGTTAGAGTGAAAGGAAATATATTTGTTTTACTTTAACTTGTTGCACTAATTAAATAATGCAGTTAAAAAGAACAGGCCATATATCTACATAACATTGACTAATAGCATGTTCGGCTAGCTAACCCATTATAGTAACCTTCGAGCTGAGTACGGATGATTGTGTCGACGATTACGACAATTGGAATGCAACTTGTGTCGCTGTGTGCATGAAAGTGTCTAAGGATATTGTAATTGTAAAGCACCCAATGGGTGTTTCCGATAATACCTCTCCGAGTCATTTCCCTAGAGCAAAAATGAGTTACAGACATCCATATCTACTACTATTATGTGATTCATGACAACCCAAAGCTACCTAATGCTGTCTCACGACTACAAGACTGGGTTAAGCTGGTGGCACATAGAAAAACTTAAGCAGCAAAACGTAAGCAGTAAGCAAATTGACCAATCATAGTCATTGATTCTTCTTACGGTCTAAGAATCAACGAATGTGATTGGTCAATTTGCTTACTGCTTACGTCTTACTGCTTAAGTTTTTCTGTGTGCCACGGCCCTTAGGCAGAACAATACCGTGAGATCAAATACAAATACACGAGATAATAATTTTGTAAAATCGTATTATTGATTATAAAATCATCTAGTGTTGTTTTCTAATAAAATTTTATTTATTCTGAATTAAAGTTATATAATCATTAAAATATATATTATATTTTTCAAATATTATCCTAAACTAAAAAATCACACTGTTTTAACCTGTAACGCTCTTGCGTTACGTGCGAGATAGTCTTAGGGTGCTTTCCAATTGCTTAACACATATTGACACACACGTATAAAAAACCAGTTGGTCACATATTATCTTGTAAGATAATATGCAACTAATAAACTGATTTGTGTAACACAATGTACGCTATTGGAAAGCACCTTAGTCGGTATGGTCCAAGGCTAGGCTTAATAAATTTGAAGCAGTGGTATAGATAACAATAAGTGTAAATTATATTCTTGAATAAACGCTATTTACAATTATATACAGGTAGAGCGACGCCGTTGGTGCGTGGTCGCGTTTTTCTCACGTCGTGAGTCTTATGGCTCCTGCACACAGGACGCGGTAATGCTTGCCGCGTGGCGGAAGTTTGCGCGATAGCCAATCAATATGCTGCTTTCCGTAATAACCTTCTAGCTCTTACGGAAAAACAACATATTGATTGGCTGTCGCGCGGACTTCCGCCGCGCAGCAAGCATTACCGCGTCCTGTGTGCAGGAGCCATTAGTTTACGTCGCGATGACTGCGAGCGTCCAGGCTCGCGCGCGTTTCGGTGTCGTTTCGCGGTCTTCTATTGCCCGCGTTGTGAGTTGTGTACTCAGCGGGATTTAAACGATTGTTGATACCGGCTTTTAATCGAGCCGGTTTCGGAGCGGTAGTTTTCGCGGAGTGTTGCGCGACTCGTATATGCGAGATGCGTTACGCGGCGTCGGAGCGGTTTGCGAGCGTGATGATGCGTTTAGCGTCGGGTACGCCTATTCGAGAGCGCTGAAATGTGTTGGAAATCTCGACCGCGTGGTCGGTGCTTTCGCAGTGAGGGTAAACGGGTCGACGGAACGGGATAGTAAGCGGATGTCGACGTCGCGTATCCACCTCGGTCGACGGAACGGTATAGTCAGAGGATGTCGACGGAGTTGGCCTTCTTCGCTCGCACTGAGTGGATCGTGCCTGATTGTCTCTTGTTTAAGAGGTCAATTAGAGTTTCGAGAATTCTTTGTGTGAACGTTTTTGGTTTATTTCATCTAACATTTTTGTGATCTATCCTATTCTGACCTGGTTTTCTTTTTGGCTTACGATTTTGATTAATTATATTATAACCAACTAAACTCTTTTTGGCGTTAACTATCGTGTCGTGAGTAACACGTGATAATATCGCGTGATCGCGAACGTGCCTGATTGGCGCATCACGCGTGCAGGGGCACGTGAACAGCGTGCTCGTATGTACGCGGCTGAGTCACGTGACTGCATAAGAGACACGTATACTGGTTTTTCACGAAGTGAAACGTGAGCATGGAGCCGTAAGATGCCTCATCCCCGGCTTCGGGGATGCTGTTCGATTTTGGTACGAAAGATCTGGAGGCCCTTTCCCAATCTTCGGCTGATGAGCAGGGACCGATGGCCATGGAGTTGGACCACACCGCTGCAGCACAAAGGCAGGTGAGCGCGAGGAAGGGAAAGGTAACAGGTATGAGTGGGACCAATAGTAATACCCGGATTTCGGATAAGGGTGTAATTGCTAAGAGATTTAGCTCGCCTAGTCTCTCTCTAACAGAAACCAAGATAAACTGAGGAAGAGATTGAGAGAGTCGACCTCACTTATATAGTTGTCCCAGGGCAATCTTAATTTACGAGGGAAAAAAGCCCCGACTCTTATCCCAAAATTATAGAGAAGGAATATTAAAAAAAGTGAGGCTATCCGAGAGCGAATCTGTAGTTTCTGTAGATGGAAATGAAAAAGCCCAGCTAGTCGAGGGGTTATCTCCGTCAGTTGCAGCTGCAACGTCTCCCCTTCACACGACTGGGTTTGGGTACGAGGTTCAGGGCCGGGGTGGCTCCGAATTCTCGGGACAGATTAATCCAAAGGACATTGAGTACTATCCTCTGGCTCCAAAAGCCGTATTCAACAGGTATTCAGGGGGTAGTAATGGTCCCTATATCGTGTACATGGAGAGATTATTAGCCCAGACAGACATATCGATCTCGTCTGCTCTGCCACAAATAGATAGGACAATTAATACTCTAAGATTAGATAAGGCTTTATACGACCAACCGTCCATTAGCTACTTTACATCGATTTCATTTGACTTCAAAAAAATTTCAGACAATAAATTCACAAAGTCTTTTCTCAACGCAGACTTGGCTAACTCCCTCGTGACGGGGTTGGCTCCGCTAAGCGAGACGCTAGTGGCTGGCCAAATATGGGTGGCGTATATTCCTGATTATAGGATATACAAAAAAGCGGTTCTGTTTGGCATCGACGAATGCCGACTTCGAGGCCGATTTCATAAGAGAGAAGCTGCATCCGACCTACAATTGGAAAGGCAAGTGGTCTTCGCTGATCCGAGTGGAACGTATGAAAAGGCGAGTGCCTAATCCGGAAAACCCTCATATCTTTACTTTGCAGGATTCTAAACTTTACGTTGCAACTTTTGAAAATTTCTGCTTGCCAACGTTCGCGTTTCTGCTAGGCAAGAAAATTCAGGTTTGCCCTTATACGGGCAGAGTGATTCAATGTAGTCACTACATGCATTTGGACATACAAAAAAACTACTGCAAAAAGATTAGGAATCCCGCAATTTGCGGAAATGTTCAAGGGAGGGACACTCTGTGGCAGACTGCTCCTCGGAACTAGAGTTGTGCATCAATTGCGAACAGGACAAGCTCGCTGGATCTAATCATGGAGCCACGAGCGAAAAGTGTCCCGTGTTTGTCCATAACCGTAACGTTAGACGCATCATGGCGGTGCACTCTTTGGGCGCGGCAGATGCGGAGAGGTTTATTCATGCAAGTGATAACGAAGAGAATAGAGAGGATTCCTCGCTCAGTGGCTCCTCTCCCTCCCCTACTCTTGAAGACTTTTGGTCTAAGTTGATTACAAAGCCAAGACCAATCATATACGCAGAGATCCTAATTAAACCAAAAGTCAAATCCAGTAGTAGGGAGAAAAAAGAGAAGGTTCAAAAGGGCGCTAAGACCCGGAAAGATGTTTCATCCTGATCACGCTTTGAACTCTCGCCGACCTCTTCGAAAGATCACCCTCGCAGGCGAGGAGACTTTCCTCCCTGCAAGTCGTGAGGAAAAAAAAAGAGGAAAGAAAGATGAAGGGAGAAGTCGCTCCGGCGATGTTTATCTCAGGGTTAAACAAGACTTAC
>NW_022639520.1:1545987-1553343 GCF_010583005.1 Odontomachus brunneus | reverse complement strand
AGAGTAGCATTTAATTGACCAATAAGAACAAAGATAACTAGGATTTCTTTCTTATGATTGGACAATTAAATTACTTTACCCGTCGAGTAGAGTACTATATTGCTAATGGAGAGAATATATAAGGTCTTAGCATGGTTGATAACTTATTAAAATGTTAAACATTCATCCTGGCATATTTGACAAACATGTCTTCATCAGTTTTTAATTCTTGAAACAGATTTTCATTCTCCTTGCTGTTTTTTCTGTTGATTAATTGGTCTCACGAGCTATCTTCTATTTTGCCATCTTTTGTGTTTTTCTCCGTTTTAGTCTCATATAATAAATGAAGAGTAATGACAACAATAAATATTTTAACTTCATAGACTTTGATGTTTTCATATTTGTTGACTTGAGAACCTAAAATTTTATTTCAATGTTTATATGTCAAACATATTCTATATATAATGTTGGGAAGAAGTTATAGCGCAATGTTTATAATTTTATATAGATACATTTAACAGTTTAATAAAATTAATATGTGTTCAATATAGACATTTCTAATTATGGCTGTGAAGATAAATTATTATTGTTTCTTTACTTATTGTTCAATAATCTGATTTAATTCACTTTTGTCACCTTTGTCACCTTTGTCACAGAAACTATATATTCCTTCGTAACGTAACGTAAAATTTTCGTGCGTTGCCGTACGATCAGCTTACGTCTCACGTAACGTAAGATTGTCACGTAAGGTGGCGTAAGGAGCTACGGCAATGTTTGTTCGCTGGCCCTTAGGGCTATCGCACACAAATTGACATAACTGCATATGCATAGCATAAGACCGTATGTACCAATGAGCATCGAGTATTAAGTCGCCATATTGGTGTTCGATGCTTAATATTCAATGCTCATTGGTACATACGGTCTTATGCTATGCATATGCAGTTATGTCAATTTGTGTGCGATAGCCCTTAGTCTGAGCAATGGTGAGGAAGGGGATTAGAGCGTCGGCCATGTTTATATAGGCCACTAGTGATGCTACCTATCGATACTTTGTATTACCTATTATAATCATGTGATAATATAGAGAGGCATTTATATATAAAAATGAGAAAAAATATGTACGCATAAAAATTTAGTGTCCTTTAAATAATATTAATTTATTAATATAAATAGCCGGAGCATTTCGGCTGCACTGCTGATCTAGTACAATAAGTTAGAGTGAAAGGAAATATATTTGTTTTACTTTAACTTGTTGCACTAATTAAATAATGCAGTTAAAAAGAACAGGCCATATATCTACATAACATTGACTAATAGCATGTTCGGCTAGCTAACCCATTATAGTAACCTTCGAGCTGAGTACGGATGATTGTGTCGACGATTACGACAATTGGAATGCAACTTGTGTCGCTGTGTGCATGAAAGTGTCTAAGGATATTGTAATTGTAAAGCACCCAATGGGTGTTTCCGATAATACCTCTCCGAGTCATTTCCCTAGAGCAAAAATGAGTTACAGACATCCATATCTACTACTATTATGTGATTCATGACAACCCAAAGCTACCTAATGCTGTCTCACGACTACAAGACTGGGTTAAGCTGGTGGCACATAGAAAAACTTAAGCAGCAAAACGTAAGCAGTAAGCAAATTGACCAATCATAGTCATTGATTCTTCTTACGGTCTAAGAATCAACGAATGTGATTGGTCAATTTGCTTACTGCTTACGTCTTACTGCTTAAGTTTTTCTGTGTGCCACGGCCCTTAGGCAGAACAATACCGTGAGATCAAATACAAATACACGAGATAATAATTTTGTAAAATCGTATTATTGATTATAAAATCATCTAGTGTTGTTTTCTAATAAAATTTTATTTATTCTGAATTAAAGTTATATAATCATTAAAATATATATTATATTTTTCAAATATTATCCTAAACTAAAAAATCACACTGTTTTAACCTGTAACGCTCTTGCGTTACGTGCGAGATAGTCTTAGGGTGCTTTCCAATTGCTTAACACATATTGACACACACGTATAAAAAACCAGTTGGTCACATATTATCTTGTAAGATAATATGCAACTAATAAACTGATTTGTGTAACACAATGTACGCTATTGGAAAGCACCTTAGTCGGTATGGTCCAAGGCTAGGCTTAATAAATTTGAAGCAGTGGTATAGATAACAATAAGTGTAAATTATATTCTTGAATAAACGCTATTTACAATTATATACAGGTAGAGCGACGCCGTTGGTGCGTGGTCGCGTTTTTCTCACGTCGTGAGTCTTATGGCTCCTGCACACAGGACGCGGTAATGCTTGCCGCGTGGCGGAAGTTTGCGCGATAGCCAATCAATATGCTGCTTTCCGTAATAACCTTCTAGCTCTTACGGAAAAACAACATATTGATTGGCTGTCGCGCGGACTTCCGCCGCGCAGCAAGCATTACCGCGTCCTGTGTGCAGGAGCCATTAGTTTACGTCGCGATGACTGCGAGCGTCCAGGCTCGCGCGCGTTTCGGTGTCGTTTCGCGGTCTTCTATTGCCCGCGTTGTGAGTTGTGTACTCAGCGGGATTTAAACGATTGTTGATACCGGCTTTTAATCGAGCCGGTTTCGGAGCGGTAGTTTTCGCGGAGTGTTGCGCGACTCGTATATGCGAGATGCGTTACGCGGCGTCGGAGCGGTTTGCGAGCGTGATGATGCGTTTAGCGTCGGGTACGCCTATTCGAGAGCGCTGAAATGTGTTGGAAATCTCGACCGCGTGGTCGGTGCTTTCGCAGTGAGGGTAAACGGGTCGACGGAACGGGATAGTAAGCGGATGTCGACGTCGCGTATCCACCTCGGTCGACGGAACGGTATAGTCAGAGGATGTCGACGGAGTTGGCCTTCTTCGCTCGCACTGAGTGGATCGTGCCTGATTGTCTCTTGTTTAAGAGGTCAATTAGAGTTTCGAGAATTCTTTGTGTGAACGTTTTTGGTTTATTTCATCTAACATTTTTGTGATCTATCCTATTCTGACCTGGTTTTCTTTTTGGCTTACGATTTTGATTAATTATATTATAACCAACTAAACTCTTTTTGGCGTTAACTATCGTGTCGTGAGTAACACGTGATAATATCGCGTGATCGCGAACGTGCCTGATTGGCGCATCACGCGTGCAGGGGCACGTGAACAGCGTGCTCGTATGTACGCGGCTGAGTCACGTGACTGCATAAGAGACACGTATACTGGTTTTTCACGAAGTGAAACGTGAGCATGGAGCCGTAAGATGCCTCATCCCCGGCTTCGGGGATGCTGTTCGATTTTGGTACGAAAGATCTGGAGGCCCTTTCCCAATCTTCGGCTGATGAGCAGGGACCGATGGCCATGGAGTTGGACCACACCGCTGCAGCACAAAGGCAGGTGAGCGCGAGGAAGGGAAAGGTAACAGGTATGAGTGGGACCAATAGTAATACCCGGATTTCGGATAAGGGTGTAATTGCTAAGAGATTTAGCTCGCCTAGTCTCTCTCTAACAGAAACCAAGATAAACTGAGGAAGAGATTGAGAGAGTCGACCTCACTTATATAGTTGTCCCAGGGCAATCTTAATTTACGAGGGAAAAAAGCCCCGACTCTTATCCCAAAATTATAGAGAAGGAATATTAAAAAAAGTGAGGCTATCCGAGAGCGAATCTGTAGTTTCTGTAGATGGAAATGAAAAAGCCCAGCTAGTCGAGGGGTTATCTCCGTCAGTTGCAGCTGCAACGTCTCCCCTTCACACGACTGGGTTTGGGTACGAGGTTCAGGGCCGGGGTGGCTCCGAATTCTCGGGACAGATTAATCCAAAGGACATTGAGTACTATCCTCTGGCTCCAAAAGCCGTATTCAACAGGTATTCAGGGGGTAGTAATGGTCCCTATATCGTGTACATGGAGAGATTATTAGCCCAGACAGACATATCGATCTCGTCTGCTCTGCCACAAATAGATAGGACAATTAATACTCTAAGATTAGATAAGGCTTTATACGACCAACCGTCCATTAGCTACTTTACATCGATTTCATTTGACTTCAAAAAAATTTCAGACAATAAATTCACAAAGTCTTTTCTCAACGCAGACTTGGCTAACTCCCTCGTGACGGGGTTGGCTCCGCTAAGCGAGACGCTAGTGGCTGGCCAAATATGGGTGGCGTATATTCCTGATTATAGGATATACAAAAAAGCGGTTCTGTTTGGCATCGACGAATGCCGACTTCGAGGCCGATTTCATAAGAGAGAAGCTGCATCCGACCTACAATTGGAAAGGCAAGTGGTCTTCGCTGATCCGAGTGGAACGTATGAAAAGGCGAGTGCCTAATCCGGAAAACCCTCATATCTTTACTTTGCAGGATTCTAAACTTTACGTTGCAACTTTTGAAAATTTCTGCTTGCCAACGTTCGCGTTTCTGCTAGGCAAGAAAATTCAGGTTTGCCCTTATACGGGCAGAGTGATTCAATGTAGTCACTACATGCATTTGGACATACAAAAAAACTACTGCAAAAAGATTAGGAATCCCGCAATTTGCGGAAATGTTCAAGGGAGGGACACTCTGTGGCAGACTGCTCCTCGGAACTAGAGTTGTGCATCAATTGCGAACAGGACAAGCTCGCTGGATCTAATCATGGAGCCACGAGCGAAAAGTGTCCCGTGTTTGTCCATAACCGTAACGTTAGACGCATCATGGCGGTGCACTCTTTGGGCGCGGCAGATGCGGAGAGGTTTATTCATGCAAGTGATAACGAAGAGAATAGAGAGGATTCCTCGCTCAGTGGCTCCTCTCCCTCCCCTACTCTTGAAGACTTTTGGTCTAAGTTGATTACAAAGCCAAGACCAATCATATACGCAGAGATCCTAATTAAACCAAAAGTCAAATCCAGTAGTAGGGAGAAAAAAGAGAAGGTTCAAAAGGGCGCTAAGACCCGGAAAGATGTTTCATCCTGATCACGCTTTGAACTCTCGCCGACCTCTTCGAAAGATCACCCTCGCAGGCGAGGAGACTTTCCTCCCTGCAAGTCGTGAGGAAAAAAAAAGAGGAAAGAAAGATGAAGGGAGAAGTCGCTCCGGCGATGTTTATCTCAGGGTTAAACAAGACTTACTTTAGAATCCTGCAAAGTAAAGATATGAGGGTTTTCCGGATTAGGCACTCGCCTTTTCATACGTTCCACTCGGATCAGCGAAGACCACTTGCTTTTCCAATTGTAGGTCGGATGCAGCTTCTCTCTTATGAAATCGGCCTCGAAGTCGGCATTCGTCGATGCCAAACAGAACCGCTTTTTTGTATATCCTATAATCAGGAATATACGCCACCCATATTTGGCCAGCCACTAGCGTCTCGCTTAGCGGAGCCAACCCCGTCATGAGGGAGTTAGCCAAGTCTGCGTTGAGAAAAGACATTGTGAATTTATTGTCTGAAATTTTTTTGAAGTCAAATGAAATCGATGTAAAGTAGCTAACGGACGGTTGATCGTATAAAGCCTTATCTAATCTTAGAGTATTAATTGTCCTATCTATTTACGCCTGCCTTTCCTGAGTCAGGGGGGCGCGGCTCCTCTTCCTTCGGGCCGGCAGGTTCGATTGACCCTGGCGGAGAGAGCCGCTCAATCTAAGCAGGCCCTCAAAAACATGTTCAATAACAGCCCATACATTTTTCCCAAGGTGATTAGTGAGGACCTTAGCTGAAACTTACAAGAATTCTTGGGTAACTCCAACTCTACCATTTCCAAGACGTTGTTGTCTTTTTTGAAAAACAATTTTTCCATAGCGGGAAGCAGTGGATCCGGCACGGGTTCCGCTCCCCCCGCGAATCCTAAGACGTTCCTGTTAAACAAGAAAAACATTAGCGAAATGAAAGCTTTTTTAATTGATATATCTAGTATGTTCTCGGCAGTTGATATAGTCGTGAACCCGTAATTCTCTCAAAACACAATGGCTACTTATAGTAATAATACGGATTTGTATGATTTAAAAATTATACATTGGAACGTCCGTTCTCTTTTAGCCAGAATAGCCGATCTTATCGCTCTCATAGAGGAGGAATCGCCGGATGTGGTGTGTATCTCTGAGACGAGAGTTCCGCACTCCATTCAGAATATGTATAGATGTCATATCAGAGGCTACACCTTTGTTAACTCACCCAGACTGTCTTCATCTGGAGGCGGAGCAGGTATGCTAATCAGTACAAGACTGAACTTTTCGCGCTCGGAACCGGCGTTACTCAAGAAGTTATGCCAGGACAATCTGATTGATCTGGTAATCATTGATATTTATTTGAAAAATAACAAAAGAATAAACATAGGTTCATTATACAGCCCTCCACGTAGTTCATCTGACGAAACCGAGGTGTTCTTTTGAAATCAATTCTTCGATTCGAGAGAGCCACTTCGGGTGTATATCAGTTGGACACGGTCCAATCACAAGTCGCTGTTCCAAGGGACCCTACAAATGTCTCTAATCACACGGTGCTGTGATTGGCTGTGTCCAAGTGCACCGTGTCCAAGTGCACCGCTCCCAGCCACTTCAAGGATGTAATTCTGACGGGTGATTTTAACATTCACGTACCAGCTTGGTCACGAATGTGTCGAAAGTTTCCTGGGACGGTTTCAAAATCTCAATGAAGTATAGTCTCAAGGAAGATAACAACGTTTCAAAGATCACCATAGGCAGTTCTTCTGTTATCGTTGGATATGAAGCAATATCCGATTATAATAGGCGGAGCCTCCTGGAGAATGGGGCAAAACTTCAGGTGCTCGGAGATCGAGGATACCTCCGGCTATTTGGTGGTCGTCCATGTGCAATGCTCCGATACAGGAAAAGAAAATAGCTTTTAAGAAATTTAACGAACATTCTTCGATAGATAATCTAAGTCAATATAGGATAACAGCTGCGAGGATGAAGAAAAAGCTAAACCGAATAAAAATTGATAATTTCACTAACTTTTGTGTATATCAGTTGGACACGGGGCAATTGGACACAGTCCAATCACAAGTCGCTGTTCCAAGGGACCGTACAAATGTCTCTAATCATACGGTGCTGTGATTGGCTGTGTCCAAATGCACCGTCTCTAAGTGCACCGCTCCCAACTTTTGTACAGGTCTTAATCCTCAAATGAGTAATGTTGTTATGTAGCGCTATCTCAGAGTGTTTAAAAATCGTCGTCTCTCCACGCTTAAAAGGGACTTCGATTTGAGAAGGGAAACAGCATTGAAAACGGATGTTCGGCGCTTTGCTTCGCGAATGTTCGGCGTTTAGCAATTTGTTGTTTTTATTGTCGTGACGATCCGTCGTCTTTCGTGGTATATATATATATATATATATATATATATATATATATATATATATATATATATATATAT
>NW_022639520.1:1545787-1545977 GCF_010583005.1 Odontomachus brunneus | reverse complement strand
ACAGAATGGCAACAGACTGCACACAGAAACTGTTTTAGCAGTTTCTGACGACAGATTGGTGACAGACTGCGCGCAGAGCCTGTCGACGGACTCTGACGATAGACTGCCGGCAGATTGCGCGCAGATTCTGTTTCCTAGATAGGCTATTTAATTTTATCAAAGGCCATGTGTACGTTATTAAATGGGGCAG
>NW_022639520.1:1545079-1545419 GCF_010583005.1 Odontomachus brunneus | reverse complement strand
ACATTTTAAATATTAAGGTGTACATAAAAAGCAGGTTCTTTAAATTTTATTTCAAAATAATTCATTTTTATAAAAAATGTGTTTCTATCTCTTTGTATCTTTCTCTCCCTTTCTTTCCCTCCCTCTCTTATTATTATTTATTTTTTATTTATTTATTTATTATTTTATTATTTTATTTTTATTTTTTGTATTTACGTTATCGTATTTAATTTTATTATATTTTATTATTTATTTTTTATTATTTCTTATTTATTTATTATTTTATTATTTATATTCTGACGTCTATACAATCTATTTAATTTAATAAATTACGAGTCGGTAAATCAGTAATCGTAATATA
>NW_022639520.1:1538687-1544503 GCF_010583005.1 Odontomachus brunneus | reverse complement strand
CTTGAATGCATAGGTCGATACGCCTTCTGAATGATGTGACTGTTCTCAAAAGAATTTCTTGAGATATTGCGGCACAAGCAGTCCGAATACGTTCCTTCATATTCTCCTTGGTTGTTGGTTTTTCGCTATAGACAATATTTTTCAGCATTCCCCACAGGAAAAAATCGGGAGAAGTTAAATCTGGTGAACGAGGAGGCCACGCGACTGCGCCCAATCTCCCAATCCAAATCATCATCTTTATCAGATCAAAAAATATTTCCCACATTTCTAGTACATCCATTTTTTATCTAAAAATGTTTAGTTTTAATGAGTATTAAAGTATAAAAGAAATAACTCAAATAATGTTAAAAAATAGTAACATTTCCGATGAGACATTTTTCATGCATAATTATATATAAAATTTGTCCATACATAATTATGTATAATTATATATAATCATATAAAATTATATATATATTACACATAATTATATAAGGTGTAGTAAAAAGAAATCCATTATTTTTCCAATAGATGGCTTTAGTAATGTACATCTCGCGTATAAGTGCGATCGGTTTACGCTAGATGGCGTTAGAAAGATAAGATTTCGTACTAAAAAAACTTCTCAGACAGTTTTGTAATTGTTTGACTCAGTATTGTTTGAGCGCGCGTCAAAGATGGACACCAGCAAAGAGAAAATACGCCATATTTTACAGTTTTTCTTCGATAATGGCGAAAACGCAAGCCAGGCGGCTGAAAATGTGAATAGTGTTTTTGGTCCTGATACTGTAACAGCCAATCACGCGCAATTTTGGTTTCGTCGATTCCGTTCCGGCAATTTTGATGTCAAAGATGTACCACGCTCTGGAAGGCCAATTGTCGAAAATGTCGATAAAATAGGGTGTATATCAGTTGGACACGGGGCAATTGGACACAGTCCAATCATAAGTCGCTGTTCCAAGGGACCCTACAAATGTCTAATCACACGGTGCTGTGATTGGCTGTGTCCAAATGCACCGTGTCCAAGTGCACCGCTCCCTAAAGATCCCACATTTTTTTGAAAACATTGTCATAGCATATTCATTGACAGGTAAAGGAATTTGAAATTTTGCTGTACTATAATAATTTAGTGTTTTAAGTTTATATAAATGGTTTTGCATTATATGTTTTGATTACAATAAATTATATTAACATTATTAAAATAGATTTTAAATCTATCTTGTTTTGTCATCAATATACCCTAATGGCATAATTGATTGTGGACTTGCACCTGTACGAGTTATTTAAAAACAATACTTGCAAATAGGTTAAAACAATGTGACTGTTTACTTCCGGATAATATTTGAAAAATATAATATATATTTTAATGGTTATATAACTTTAATTAAGAATAAATAAAATTTTATTATATAACAATACTAGATGATTTTGTAATCTATAATATAATTTTACAACATTATTATATCATGTATTTGTCACAGTTTGTTCCGCCTAACCTACTGCTTGCAGTCGTGACACTGCATTAGGTAACTTTGTGTTGTCATGAATCACATAGTAGTAGTAGATAATGATGTCTGTAACTTATTTCTGCTCTAGGAAAATGACTCGGAGAGGTATTATCGGAAATCCCCAATGGCTTCATAATTGCAATATTTGTGATCAGGATAAACGTCGATACAGAGCGATTTTTTGGAAAAAAGATTGAAATAAATATCGAATAAGTTATTTGAATAAACATTCGATGCGAGTGCAGTATTGAGCTCACATTTTAATATGTTATGAACTTATAAAGGGCCAACTGCAAAATCGGGCTCTGTACCGACCTCGATAATAATGCAAAGAGTAAATAAAAAATTGTTTGGTCACCAAACGTAACGTCTGTGAAGCATAATTTCTATCCGTGCAGATATCAGAAAAGTGGATGTGAGCTGCACTTTAGTGCTGTCAGCTCGACCCAACCAATCATGCGTTCGCGCGAACAATGCACTTGCGGAATATATGTATAGATATACACCTACACACAGATGGCAATGCTTCACCGCTTTCGCCGCATTAGGCCTCCAAACGCAATTCAGGATTTGGCTACGATTCCTGCAGACCCCCTAATGCTCCGTCCTTCAAGTCCATGGACTGAGCGGGCGTCACAGAATAGAAAGAGATAGCATGCTTTGGATCACAATTCTATTTTTTTCTAATGACACGTGATGGGGACACTCCAATCTCTTCTTATGTTTAGAGTGGGGGTTTACATTGGTTTTCCTATATAGTATGTTTTCCTTGAAACGTCCTTATTAATCGCGAGCCACAATAGGTATAGTAAGCTTTAAACCTTAAAAAATTGACCAATCACAGTCAATTACTTTTCTCAGATTTGACTGTGATTGGTCAATTTCTTAAGGTTTAAAGCTTACTACACCTATTGTGGATCAGGACTTACACTCATAAAATACTTTATACACCTATTGTGGATCGGAACTTGCGCACATATAAAATACTTTATACACATATAAAACACTTTTTTTTATCACAATATATCGATAATTATTCTAATACGTTATATTATTTTTTCACCTCCATGCTTTTCAATTCCCCTTCATTCCTTTCCTACTTTCTTCTTCTTATTCCCACTATGCATCGTTAGAAGAAGACAGAATAGCGATCTAAAGCATGCTATCTCTTTCCATTCAGTAACGCGTTCAGGCTATAGGAAACATTGAGAACATGCAGTCTATAGGTTTGTTCGCGTCGCATGCCCGAACGTGCTCCTACTCGCTCCAACGTACTCTGATTGGTCCGCGTGGTGGCATGAGCCAATCAGAGTGCGTTGGAGCGAGTAGGAGCACGTTGAGGTATGCCACGCGAACAAATCTTATATATACCTATAATGGCTTCTGCACACAGAACGCTGTAATGTTTGCCGCGCGGCGAAAGTCTGCGCGACAGCCAATCAATATACTGCTTTCCGTAATAACCTTCTAGCTCTTACGGAAAAACAACATATTGATTGGCTGTCGCGCGAACTTCCGCCGCGCGGCAAGCGTTGTTGTGTCCTGTGTGCAGAAGCCATAAGTCTATGAGGACCAGCGCATGAACATTGCCGTAGCTCCTTACGCCACTTTACGTGACAACCTTACGTTACGTGAGACGTAAGCTGAACGTACGGCAACGGACGAAAATTTGGATGTATATCAGTTGGACACGGGGCAATTGGACACAGTCCAATCACAAGTCGCTGTTCCAAGGGACCCTACAAATATCTCTAATCACACGGTGCTGTGATTAGCTGTGTCCAAATGCACCGTGTCCATGTACACCGCTCCCCGAAAATTTCACGTTACGTTACGAAGGAAGGAGGTTCTGTGACAAAGGTAATTAAATCAGATTATTGAACAATAAGTAAAGAAACAATAATTATTTATCTTTACAGCCATAATTAGAAATGTCTATATTGAGTATATATTAATTTTATTAAATTGTTAAATGTATCTGTACAAAATTATAAACATTGCGCTATAACCTCTTCCCAACACTATGTATAGAATATGTTTGACATATAAATATTGAAATAAAATTTTAGGTTCTTAAATCAACAAATATGAAAACATCAAAGTCTATGAAGTTAAAATATTTATTGTTGACATTACTCTTAATTTATTGTATGAGACCAAAACGGAGAAAAACACACAAAAGATGGCAAAATAGAAGATGGCTCGTGAAACCAATTAATCAACAGAGAAAACAGCAAGGAGAATAAAAATCTGTTTCAAGAATTAAAAACTGATGAAGACATGTTTGTCAAATATGCCAGGAAAAATGTTCAACATTTTAACAAGTTATCAACCATGCTAAGACCTTATTTGGTAAAAGAACTAAGAAATCTCTGTCTCCATAACACAGGTTAGGCTGCATTCCGAAATACCCTGCCAGTATTGAAAATCTATAGTTTATGTTACGTATATCATAAAATTTCAGTACTGACAGTGAATTTCGGAACGCAGCCTTAATAATAACATTAAGGTAAATATAGTTTATTAGTAAAAAGTTATTTGATGCAACTACTTCTTAAATTTTAGTTATGTTTAGAAATCATTGTTAGAAAAAAATGTTTTACGAAATTATAAACTATATAGCAAAAATTGTAATACATTTTTCAAATATCTTATAACAGGGAATTCAATAACAAGTATTGCATTTTGGTGTATATCAGTTGGACACGGGGCAATTGAACACAGTCCAATCACAAGTCGCTGTTCCAAGGGACCCTACAAATGTCTCTAATCACACGGTGCTGTGATTGGCTGTGTCCAAATGCACCGTGTCCAAGTGCACCGCTCCCTTGCATTTTCTTTTCGAGATGGGCAGTCAACTGTTAGACAGTTAATGAAAGAAGTGTATCTAGTTATTGTTAATACATTACAGCCTCTATATTTAACATGTCCAACTGAAGAACAGTGAAAGAATATTGCTGATGGATACTTGAACCGATGAAATATGTCTAACTGCTTTGGAGCTATTGACGGGAAACACATAGTTTTGCGATGCCCTGTTAATTCTGGAAGCTTGTATTTTAATTATAAGAAACAATTCAGCATTGTTCTTATGGCAATATCTGATCATTTATATAGATTTAGTTTAGTTGATATAAGAGAAAAAATATAGAAGAAAAAGTGACGGAGGTATTTTTGAATCGTCAACTATTTGAAAATATTTAAAAAATATTGGACTTAATTTGCCTACTTCACGTGCTTATCTTCCCGGAAGTAATATCTCTATGCCTGGATTTTTTATCGCAGATGCTGCGTTTCCATTATTCGTATAATGATCCATCAGCAATATTCTTCGGGAGCGGTGCACTTGGACACGGTGCATTTGGACACAGCCAATCACAGCACCGTGTGATTAGAGACATTTGTAAGGTCCCTTGGAACAGCGACTTGTGATTGGACTGTGTCCAATTGCCCCGTGTCCAACTGATATACACCCATATTCTTCCATTGTTCTTCATTTGGACATGCTAAATATAGAGACTGTAATGTATTAGCAATAATTAGACATTCTTTTATTAACTGTCTAACAGTTGATTGCCCAACTCCAAAAGAAAATGCAATACTTGCTACTGAATTTCCTGTTGCAAGATATCTGAAAAATATATCATAATGTTTGCTATATAGTTTATAATTTCGTGAAACATTTTTTTCTAATTGAGTAACTAGAAAGTTGCTGCCGACTCTGGGGAACCTCGTTCTGGATCGCGCGGCGGCAAGTTCGAATATTCAAATCACTTGACCGATGGGCATTAGGGAGGGACACCGCACGTCGCGGTTTCGCTTAGGCGTAGGAGGAAATGTGCCGTGTAAGGATGTTCGAATGAGAAGGAGTAGAAATAGAATTACTACAGATAATACACACACACACACACACACCACACACACACACACACACACAGGATGTCCCGAAGTCCCATGATGACCCTTGGTGAGAACGTAGAATGGATTGGGTGTATATCAGTTGGACACGGGGCAATTAGACACAGTCCAATCACAAGTCGCTGTTCCAAGGGACCCTACAAATGTCTCTAATCACACGGTGCTGTGATTGGCTGTGTCCAAATGCACCGTGTCCAAGTGCACCGCTCCCGAATGGATTGAGATGAGCAAGAAAATCCTGTGCCGTTTTGCAATATTCGCAATAGTTTTTGAGAAATCAATTATTTTGTCTCAACAAATTAGCGTACAGAAAGTGGCAACGGAAAGAAAAATGCCTTCGGCCGACATGCAACCGTGACATTCGCGAGTCGTACCTCGCCGCGTCCCTCCGCCCATAACTACGAGACATAGCGA
>NW_022639520.1:1532357-1538677 GCF_010583005.1 Odontomachus brunneus | reverse complement strand
TGATTGGCTGTGTCCAAATGCACCGTGTCCAAGTGCACCGCTCCCGAATGGATTGAGATGAGCAAGAAAATCCTGTGCCGTTTTGCAATATTCGCAATAGTTTTTGAGAAATCAATTATTTTGTCTCAACAAATTAGCGTACAGAAAGTGGCAACGGAAAGAAAAATGCCTTCGGCCGACATGCAACCGTGACATTCGCGAGTCGTACCTCGCCGCGTCCCTCCGCCCATAACTACGAGACATAGCGAGTAGGGAGCGATGCACTTGGACACGGTGCATTTGGACACAGCCAATCACAGCACCGCGTGATTAGAGACATTTGTAGGGTCCCTTCGAACAGCGACTTGTGATTGGACTGTGTCCAATTGGCCCGTGTCCAACTGATATATACCCAAATTATAAACATTGCGTTATAACCTTTTCCTAACACTATGTATAGAATATGTTTGATATATAAATATTGAAATAAAATTTTAGGTTCTCAAATCGACAAATATGAAAACATCAAAGTTTATGAAGTTAAAATATTTTATTATTGTTGTCGTTTTTGTAATTGACCGATGGGCACTAGGGAGGGACACCGCACGTCGCGGTTTCGCATAGGTGTAGAAGGAAATGTGTCGTGTAAGGATGTTCGAATGGGAAGGAGTAGAAATAGAATTACTACAGATAATATATATACAGAAGTCCAGGAGGTGCCGATCCACGTAAGCCACGAGAGCGCCATCAGGGGTACAGAGAGCAACCACACAGTGGACGACCACTAGTAAGACATTATCTACATTATTTCTATACCCGCGAAACTACGATTAAAGCCTGCGACTGTCCAACCCCCTGTAAGGTTACACTACGGTGGTTATACTACGCGTCTTGCGCGAAATCCATCGCGATTACCCTTGATCGCACGGATCCCCGAGTAGACTCACGCGATTCGTCCGAAAAATTGCGATCTAATCCCGTGCTAGGATTCGAGCGCTATTCTTCAGGGCAGCGTGGCCGCAACCCGCCGGGACGTAACATAATTTGGTGACAGCGGTGGGATCCGCTAAAGAGTCCCCGCGATGGAAACTCGTGGAAAGAAGCAGGCCTACTCCGAAGCAGAATTAAACACGCGCGAAAACTCATATCTGATAAAGAAACACAATTGCACGAACAAAGTAATGCCATTAGACAAGAACGCGCCGCGCTAGAGCAGAAAAAGCGCGAATATTTACAGCACCGCGAAAAAACGGAGCGTGATTTCGAACAAATCCGCGTAAATCTGACGAGCAAAGAAGCCGACTTAAGTAAAGAGGCCGTCAACCAAACCGATACTGATTTAGACAATACGCGGCTATCACTAACCGATTTAATGAATGAAATTGAGAGAATGCGACGCGAAATGGAATATGCCAATGCAGAGTCCCCGCCGTCATACCCACAACGTGTCAGCTCTCTCGAAACTAATCCGAGTCCTCGTGTGCTATTTCACGAAGCGTTAGAAGCAGTCCCGTATTTCGATGGAACAAATATGTCCCTCGCGCAATTCGGGCGAGCCTGTCGCCGAGCCAGGGTCATAGTCCCAGCGTCATTCGAGCGAAAGCTTACGCGTCTTTTAATCAGTAAATTGCGGGGTTGCGCCTACTGCGCCGTCGAAGAAATTCCGTGCGACACCGTATCTCAATTAATCGACCTGCTAGATAATACATTCGGATCTGGTAAAATCGATCACTACCGCGGAAAACTAAGCTTCATTTTTCTGAAACCGCGTGAACATACTCTCGATTTCATCACTAGAGTGAAAGATTTACGTTGTTCGATCCTCGACGCCGAATGTAGAGCTAACGGAGTAATTAGCCCAACAATGTCCGCCGATATAGACGCATTCACCGCCAGATCATTTTGTAACGGGTTACATGCCGATTATCGGATCCATCTCAAGCCCGTACATTACGCGAGACCGTTCGAAGCTTTCCAGCAAGCAACAACTCTAGCTAAGCAACAAGAGTTCGATCGCGAACGATTTGGACCGGTACGTCGTTATGAATACCCTTCCGACCGTACGCATGTATACCCAAATGTATACCCAATCGGGCGCCCGAGGCACAATCGACCTCTACGCGGTTCGACAGTAGACAGTGGCGAGAAGGTTGGTGTAATATCCCGGGACAACGCCGCGAAGATTCGCCATCCATCACACAACATTTCCGTTCGAATGTAGCGACACATTCTGCGCCTTCGACCACCTGGCGAAATAATGCTTCCCAAAATACGCGCCGTGATGATAATTTCAACAGACAACATAGACCTTCCGAAATTTCTCGAAACTATGAATCACCGAAATGGTGTCGATACTATAAAAACCCTGGGCACGAGTTAGAGGAATGCCGAAAAAAAGCCTACAATAATTCCCGTCGGGAAACTATCCAAACTCCTCGAGGGCAGCGGACGGTTCTCGAGCGGGCACCCCTCGGGAACAAGTACGTCCGGTACAAATAGTGAGCGAAGAGAAACCCGAAGGTTCCGACTCGCAATCCTAAACAATTATGATTACGCGCATGCTCCCACAGTAAAAATCAACGCCATCGTCCTTATCCAAGATACTAAATTAATGTTGGATACCGGGGCTGCGCCCAACATTATCAAAGACCGTAATGTAAATTCAGACGCTAACATTAACCGCAACGAACACATATTGCTCAGCGGAATAACTGCCGGTACGTTGAAAACGCTCGGGTCAAACATAATTAAGTACATGGGAAATAATATTAAGTTCCACGTAGTGGACAATAATTTCCCCATCACCCACGACGGGATACTGGGTTCCGAATTCTTAAAAGACGCGGATCAGATAGATTTCTGTGGCCAATCTGTTGTATGGCAAGGGATCTAGGGAGCGGTGTACTTGGACAAGGTGCATTTGGACACAGCCAATCACAGCACCGTGTGATTAGAGACATTTGTAGGGTCCCTGGGAACAGCGACTTGTGATTGGACTGTGTCCAATTGCCCCGTGTCCATCTGATATACACCCGGGGATCTATATTGCCTTTTCGCACGCCGAAACCGTAGTGATCCCTGCGAGAACGCGAACAACATTTCCATTACGTGTGAGGAATCGCGATGTCCGGGAAGGATACGTGCCGCGAATTACAATAAATTACGACATCTACTTAAAAGATACCGTTGTCACGAATAGGAACGGAATCGCTTATATAGGAGCTATAAATACAAGAGAAGCTGCATCCCTGTACCATGCGTAGAAATAGAGGAAATCGAAAGCATATCTAAATCCTGTCCCGAGGTTCCACCGAACACGAATCGACAGGATTCACCGCCTTCAGGTAACAAAAACGCACGTGATCATACCTCTGCCTTAAGGATTAAGGTACAACCATGCGTCCAAAAAAAAAATATATTTGCGATGACACAACCATCAGAGTCGAAAAACCGAAGCAATAAAGTAGAGAAACTCTTACGTCTCGAACATCTTAACGGAGAGGAATCTTCGCACGTCTTAGAATTAGTGCAGAGATATAGCAACCTTTTCTTATTATCTGAAGACCGCTTGAGCTGTACGTCTCTCATCGAGCATAGAATTAAGACAACGGACGACAATCCGATTAATGCTAAGCAATACCGCTTCCCGCCGATCCATAAAAAGAAAATCAATTGCCAAATACAAAGGCTTTTAGTAAACGACATTATCAAGCCTTCGAATTCTCCTTACAACTCCCCCTTATGGATCGTTCCTAAGAAGTCAGATTCAAAGGGTAATAAACGCTGGCGAATGGTCATAGACTATAGAGCGTTAAATGAAAAAACCGTAGGCGATTCTTATCCTTTACGTAACATCAATTCTCGAGACAGAATTTCTAACAGAAATTCTCGATCAACTAGGCAGCGCGAAATATTTTAGGGTATTTGATTTAGCATCAGGATTTCACCAGATCAGGATGTATGAGCTTGACGCGCAAAAGACGGCATTTTCAACGCCTTACGGGCACTATCAATTCAACCGCATGCCATTCGGCTTCAAGAATGCCCCCGCGACGTTCCAAGGGCTCATGGATCCAGTATTGACGGTTTTACAAGGAACAGAATTATTCGTTTATTTAGACGACATTGTGTTGTATGCGAGTTCACTTAGGGAACACGAAACTAAATTCGCAAAGTTAGCAGAGCGTCTTGGGGCAGCTAACTTAAAGCTCCAACCGGATAAATGCGAATTCCATAGAAAAGAAGGGGTATATATCAGTTGCCACGGGGCAATTGAACACAGTCCAATAACAAGTCGCTGTTCCAAGGGACCCTACAAATGTCTCTAATCACACGGTGCTGTGATTGGCTGTGTCCAAATGCACCGTGTCCAAGTGCACCGCTCCCGAAAAGAAGTAACCTACCTAGGTCATAAAATTAGTGAAACAGGAGTTAAACCCGACGACGTCAAAATACAGGCCGTAAAAGAATTCCCGAATAATGCAAAAAACATCAAACAGTTCTTAGGTCTCGCTGGACATTACCGTCGGTTCATTCCAGAATTTTCTAAAATCGCGAAGCCTCTTAACATTTTGTTAAAAAAGGATATAACGTTAACTTGGGAAGAGCCTCAAGAACTAGCGTTCAAAAAATTACGTGATTTATTATGCGCGAAGCCGATATTACAATATCCCGATTTCACTAAACCCTTCGTCGTTACGATCGACGCGTCAGGATTTGCCATAGAAGATATACTAAGTCAGGGCCCCATCGGGAAAAATCTTCCTACAGCGTACATGTCCCGTCTTCTGAACAAGGCAGAACAGAACTATTCTACTATTGAAAAAGAATTGTTAGCGATAGTGTACTGCATACACTACTTCAGACCATACATATATGGACGAAAATTTGCGCTCGTTACAGACCACAAGCATCTCGTGTGTTTGCATTCGATAAAGGATCCTAGATTGCGGTTAACCCAATGGCGATTAGAACTGCTAGAATATGAATACGAGGTCGTTTACAAGAAAGGTACGATGAATGCAAATGCGGACGCACTATCGCGAAACCCGCCGGCACAGAAAATTCTCCTGGTAAGTCACTTTATCGACGACTCAGTTTCCGATTACTCATTATTCTCAACTCAACCCTCATTCGATGTCGCCCAGTGTGACGATACTCAAGTCCCCGCCGATCCTCTAAACAACGTTGATACAGATACATGCGAAGACGACATGAATGACGACTACACTGACAATACAAGCAGTACCGTGACGGTCCAACACGACGACATAGACGAATCTAATGCTGGCCAATTTAGAGCGATACAAATCAAGGACAACTTCATCACGCGCAGAGACAATTTAGTGATATTCACGTCTCAAAAGGGTGAATCATGCGACAAAGGAGCCGAAATGCTCCTCGAACAAAACCGACTGCCTACATTCACGAACGCTATAGTAGATCGTGCACGCGTGAATAAAAGTAATAGACATAATATCATATCGTTAATAATAAAAACCTAAGTGTCATCCCTTGTGGAAGAAGAGTTCGTAATAGAGGCAATACACTCACTGCTAGACGTATGCACAGAATTAAATTTAGAAACCATCTCTATCTCTGAGGGAAACGTAGACATCGTCTCTTGGGCTACTATAAGACAAAAGTTGACCGATGTCTTTCAAGATACCATTATAAAACTTTTCGTATGCACCAACGAGATCTTTGTTCCCCCTCCCGACGACAGACGACGTATATCGACGAAAATCACTCGTCAGCTACGGCAGGACACAAAGGAGTGACTAAAACCTACCTCCAAATCAAACGAAAATATTATTGGACGAGTATGAAATCTAATATCCAAAAATATATTCAACAATGTCAGTTAAAGAAATTAGTACGCGTAAAGACTCGGCAACCTATGCTTATTACGGATATCCCAAGCACAGTCTTTAAAAAAACTTCAATGGACGTTATTGGACCGCTAACTGCAACACGGACAGGACACACACACATCCTGACCATCCAAGATCTTTTGACCAAATATTCTATAGCCATCCCGATAAAGCAAACTACGGCCGTTGATATAGCGGAAGTATTTGTTAATCATTTTGTCTGCATATATGGCGCCCCAAAAGCGTTACTCACTGATCAAGGAACCAATCTAGTAAACAACCTCGGGAGCGGTGCACTTGGATACGATGCATTTGGACACAGCCAATCACAGCACCGTATAATTAGAGACATTTGTAGGGTCCCTTGGAACAACGACTTGTGATTGGACTGTGTCCAATTGCCGGGTGTATATCAGTTGGACACGGGGCAATTGGACACAGTCCAATCACAAGTCGCTGTTCCAAGGG
>NW_022639520.1:1528762-1532347 GCF_010583005.1 Odontomachus brunneus | reverse complement strand
GTGTCCAACTGATATACACCCGTCCAACTGATATACACCCAACAACCTCATGCGTATTATCGCTCGTAAGTTCAGAATAAAACAATATAAAACAACTGCCTACTATCCACAGTCAAATGGATCTATTGAGCGCAGACATCACGTATTGTGGGAATACCTCAAACAATATGTAGACCGTAATCACGAGTGGGACGAATGGATTCCCGCAGCAATGTTCTCGTACAATATCAGCGTACACGAAGGTACACGATATACCCCTTATGAGTTAGTATTTGGAAAAACTGCCGATACCCCGTCTAGCGACCCACCGATACAGAATTTAGCTTACAAAACATACACTGAATATTTGTCCTCGCTTTAAACGTTTAAAGACATCACAAGGGTACGCTAAAGAAAACTTAACTCGTTCGAAAGATAAGTCCAAAACTTCTTACGATAAGAAAACCAATTCGCAAACGTTTAACGTAGGCGATCAAGTGTATTTATTGAAAGAACCACTGAAAGGCAAGTTAGGAGATCAATATACCGGCCCTCACAACATTGTAGAAAAAATACTACGAAATAATATAAAAATAATGATAGGAAAAAATCGCATGAAAATTGTGCACGAGAACAAAGTCAGACTCGCGTGTTAGTATAAGCATCTCCTCTTTATTGTATAATCGCCCAATATCGTAGACCCTAGATAAAACAGACATCCACGAAGAAGGAAGCAGTACGTCTCCAATCTTGCACCAGTCTATACACGATGTATCCAGATGTTGTCATCGTTCTTTTCTCGAGCCTTTTTTAGACAACCGCTTCATCGAAGGACTAGTAGGCTATGATTGCGGAGGCGAAGGTCTAAATATCACCTCCCTATCTCTAACTAACATCGCGGAATGCCAGATCGAAGATATGGAACCAAAGACCGAATAAATCTACCTCCAAATGATGCAGTTCAGTGAATTCAGCCATACCGAGGCGATTCAGAGGCAGGACCGAAATTGATCGTACCCTCTACCGCTGCGGCATGTTCTCACATGTGTCTGTGGTGGCAAACGGCAAACGTGTATACGTTAAGAAAACTTCTGAAGAAACTTCTCGGAAAATCCAGGAAACGGGTAGTATCTTCCTGGGAAACAATGCTATCATAGACTCGATCCAACGCAACTCCTCTACAAATAGGAGCCTCACTCTTGCCGGTACATTAGAAAACGACGGTAAGTGCCAAGGAACTACCTTTAGTGACCCCTACGGTACATGGAAAAACGTAGTCGTCCAAGCCAGTATCAAGATAATTCTCAAGAATTATTTGATCCGGATCAAACTTTCCTTAAATGAAGTTGTACTACCCTCTGGAGTTCGGTACAAGACCACCGACCATCAGTGCTACGATGCTGATGGCACTATTACATACTGGAGAATCTCACCAAGAGACAGTTGCAATTTTTACCGATACGATGTTCTTTACGAAGAATCAGCTCACTCTCACCGCCACCAGGACAAGATAACGGGCTAATAATCTACACAGTTACGACCAACGAAGCAACCTTCGCTATAATAAAATTATCCGAATCAAATCTCTGCGGATATAAAATTATTCACACGGAACATCCCAAACTGTATAAAATTATTCACACGGAACATCCCAAACTTCATTTTGGAAACAGTGAGGGATCGCACCTTCAAAACCAAGACGGACATAGCGGCAGAAAATTTCGAGTGTATATCAGTTGGACACGGGGCAATTGGACACAGTCCAATCACAAGTCGCTGTTCCAAGGGACCCTACAAATGTCTCTAATCACACGGTGCTGTGATTGGCTGTGTCCAAATGCACCGTGTCCAAGTGCACCGCTCCCGAAAATTTCGACATGTTCACCTATGTAAACTCCAAGTTCGTGTACATAGAACGCCACATAAAAAATCAGCTGACTCACTTATACTATATTATATTATAGGGACATCATGACACAAAAATGTGCCTTCGAAAGGCAAGTGCTCGAAAACGCGCTATCTTTGTCCAGCATAGCATCAGATGAAATGGCGCACAGACTAATGAAATCGCCAGATACACAGCAGTTACAGCAGGAGAAGTTCTTTACATCATTAAGTGCGTACCAGTGATGTGCAAGGTTCGCCCCTCGGAAAGGTGCTACAACGAATTGCCTGTTGAATACAATAATGCATCCTACTTCCTAACGTCTAGGTCACGGATCCTAATTAAGACCTGAACCTCCCGAGACTGCAACGAACTGCTTCCACCCATGTATCATATCCAAGACACATGGTTCCGATTGATGCCACGCCTGATAGAATCCTTACCTCACAGTAACTCAACCACTTACCAAACCTAAGTGGAAATACATAGATCAATCGCACCTTGCGACAAGTGGCATGTACTCGACGGACGACCTGAACCGTTTTCGGGACCACATTATGTTCCCAATGGAGAAACCAGGCATGCTAAACACCTTGGCACACGGTGCAATGAGAGGAAACATCCCAGCGAGAACAGTCTCCCTTTACCACATCTTAGATGAGGAGTCATTCGAAAAGATCGCGGAGAGCGCAGGAACGTGCTTATGGAAAAAATTTGTCACCTTCGGCTCAGCCAGCGCAGGAGTTATCGCCATAATCCTGATGATGCGACTATTTAAGTTGCTCATAGATTTCATTATCAGAGGATACGCTATTCACTCGATTTACGAATGGAGCATTCATCTCATCGGGGCTGTTTGGAGCTCTATCACGCATTTTCTAATCCACCTTGGGAGACAGAAGCAACAACAGGAAAAAAAGAAACCCAAAGATGAAGGTCAAGTATTAGAGGTGTTAGTAAAACAACAAGACAGTGACACCGCGAGTGAGCAAAAATCAGCGAGTGAAACGCAAATGGAGGGACATGGCCATACAGCCACGCATGACTATAGCATATTGAACAAATACCTGAGTGCGACTAGGATTTAAGGAAATGGTAATTGTAACAAACGTTTTAAATGTAATGAAATGTCGGTCCAGGTAGGACCAACATTTTAATCCGCAGGGGAAGATGTCACGTCCGACCGACCAGGCCGCCAGCCAGTAATAATTTTTTGTCCAAACAATCCTTTACCTGAGACACTCCAGGTACGAAACCTTCCTTTCCCAAAAGGAAGGCATCTCAGATGGCATCACTACCATTCAGGTCCCCTCCTAAAGGCGGGATCACAAGAGCTCAGTAGCAGTAGAGTAGTGGCCGGCGAGGCAGTCAGTCAGAGTCGGGTGCCGGGATCGGAAGTCTAAAAGTAGTCCTCACCTCCAAATCCCATTTCTTTAATTCACTAATTCTAAACCTTAGTTCCCTCTAATTCTTAAGCAATTAACTTTAGATTATCTTTAACATTCTTAAACATTTATGAGCGTTTTATTCTAATGCATAATTCTTTAGTTTGTTAAACAGTTCATTTTAGTTATGTTGTCACTTCCGTTACTCTAGCCATACTTAAGATATCTTTGTGAGCATATTATATATCAAGAATTATACAATATACATTATATATATATATATATATATATATATATATATATATATATATATATATATATATATATATATATATT
>NW_022639520.1:1522534-1528494 GCF_010583005.1 Odontomachus brunneus | reverse complement strand
TATATATATATATATATATATATATATATATATATATATATATATATATTATCTGTAGTAATTCTATTTCTACTCCCTCCCATTCGAACATTCTTACGCGGCACATTTCCTCCTGCGCCTAAGCGAAACCGCGACGTGCGGTGTTCCTCCCTAGTGCCCATCGGTCAATTACAAGTGATTTGAATATTTGAACTTGCCGCCGCACGATGCAGAACGAGGTTCTCCATACTCGGCAGCATCTAAAGGTCCAGGAGGTGTCGATCCACGTAAGCCACGAGAGCGCCATCCAGGGATACAGAGAGCAACCGCACAGTGGACGACCACTGGTAAGTCATTATCTACGTTATTTCTATACGCGCGAAACTACGATTAACGTCTGCGACTGTTCGACCCACCGTAAGGTATACTACGGTGGTTATACTACGCGCTTACGTGAAATCCATCGCGATTACCCTTGATCGCTCGGGTTCCCGGGTAGAATCACGCGATTCATTTAGCCCGAAAAATTGCGATCTGATCCCGTGCTAGGGTTCGAGCGCTATTCTTCACGGCAGCGTGGCCGCAACCCGCCGGAACGTAACAATAGACATTTCTAATTATGACTGTAAAAATAAATTATTATTGTTTCTTTACTTATTGTTCAATAATCTAATTTAATTACCTTGGTCACAGAACCTCTATGTTCCTTCGTAACATAACGTATCGTAAAATTTTCGTGCGTTGCCGTACGTTCAGCTTACGTCTCATATAACGTAAGGTTGTCACGTAAGATGGCGTAAGGAGCTACGACAATGTTCGTGCGCTGGCCTTGACTAATGGCTCCTGCACACAGGACGCGGTAATGCTTGCCGCGCGGCGGAAGACTGCGCGATAGCCAATCAATATGTTGTTTTTCCGTAAGAGCTAGAAGGTTATTACGGAAAGCATCATATTGATTGGCTGTCGCGCGAACTTCCGCCACGCGACAAGCATTACCGCGTCCTGTGTGCAGGAGCCATAAGTTTACACGGCAGCTTAAAACCGGTTTAGTAACAACCGTATTTAGTAAACTCTCGCATCCGATTGGTATATTCTTTTAGATTTAGAAATATACTCTAATCGGATTCAAGAGTTTACTAACTACGGTAGTTACTAAACTGGTTTTAAGTTGCCGTGTAAACTAAGGGGTGCGTTCAGATTCCCTACCCGGGTGCACTCTATTACTAGAAACACTATAGTATATGTTACATATACTATAGCACTTCTAGTATTAGAGTGCACCCTGGTAGGGAATCTGAACGTACCCTAGGCCGTGTTCCGTTTCACGCATATGCGCACATTTATCTATAGTTCGTGTTACGTATATTGTAGACAATGCGCGCATTATGCGTGAAACGGAACGCAACGTTATGGCTCCTGCTCACAGGACGCGGTAATGCTTGCCGCGCGGCGAAAATCCGCGCGACAGTCAATGGCTGCATTCAGCAGACTCAATAGTTGCACAACAGTTGAGTAATTTGTCAATGTAATTGGTCTAGATTTAGGGATCTAATAGCAAGAACCAATAATCGTTGATTGCTCACTGAGCGCTTTTTCTACTGAATGCGCCCAATCAATACGTTGGCTGCATTCAGCAGACTCAACAGTTGCACAACAGTTGAGTAATTTGTCAATGTAATTGGTCTAGATTTAGGGATCTAATAGCAAGAACCAATAATCGTTGATTGCTCACTGAGCGCTTTTTCTACTGAATGCGCCCGTTGTTTTCCCGTAAGAACTAGAAGGTTATTACGGAAAGCAGTATATTGATTGGCTGTCGCACGAATTTCCGCCGCGCGGTAAGCATTACCGCGTCTTGTGTGCAGGAGCCATTAGGCTATGTGACATGTTAGCTATCTAGCTTAGTATAGACATTTGTGCCCGGTGGTCATTCTCAAGTTTTTTTGATGGAACTATACTTCTAGTATGTAAATAAAATTGCTCATGTGGTAACAGTTTATAACACATAATGCTAAATAAAAATTATGTGGTAAAACAATATTAATCTAGTATTAATATCATACTTATTTCAATATATAAATTCTACGTTAAAACACTAGAAAATATATAATTATTGTAAAAGAATGAAAGTAACAACGTTAAAAGGAATCTTTCCGGATCCCAGTAAGTAATATTATTTACGGATATTATCATGTACATATATTATCCTATTTTATAATTATAAAAAAACATTATTAAGTAAAACAGAAAGTTCTTGCAATTAATGACACATAGAATATGTTACACATTACTTTTAGAACCACTCAGGAGGAAGAATTTCATTCATGAAAATGTGAAAAGCCTTCGGCGAATGGAACAATGTTTTCAAGCTAACAAAGAAGTGGAAGAGTTGCAGAAGCTACAGTTGCATAAATATCATAAAACTATGGACAAATACCAGAATATATCTGCAAGAGTAGTCACTAATTTTCAAAAAAAGAAGAAACACCAAGGGGATAACACTAGTATAGTATTGAAGAATAATATCAATGTGACATTAACTGACAGAATTGAGGATAAAAAACAACAGTCTCAGGATGAAAGTAATATACTTAAATCAAATGCAAAACATATTGCTATTCCTAAGAAGATTTTCAGAGCAGAAATCAATAGTAACTTATCTAGTAAACAACAAAAACAAGGAGGAACAAGTAAATACAATGAAAAGTACAGTCAGCAGAAGATGCAGTCAAAAGTTTCATCTGAACCAAATATTGTGCATAAGTTTGACAATACAATAAATAAGACAGATATACAGAATGCTATTAAATATAAAAATCAGGGAATGCAAACTTTAAATATAGATCAAATGGAAAACATATATTCTGAAGGTATCATTCGGTAAGCATATTTAAAAAATGATACAATGAATAGATGAAAAGAGATTATATCCATATTTTTTTTTTATTTATCCATCTTTATTGTAATATTTTGATAACTTTGTTTGTCTTACTCGCCAGGTAGAACATAAAATCATTTTTATGTCAAGATGATGCCATTTTGACATCATTGTCATGAAATTGTCATGAAAATGGTATTGTTTGATATCAAAATGACAATAATTTTATATCATTTGACGTCATTTTGACTTTTATATGTCTTTGTGTTCTACTTGGGAGTCTCTCCTAATAACACTGATTTATTTTTTATTCATTTTATAAATTCTATTCATGTTATATATATATATATATATATATATATATATATATATATATATATATATATATATATATATATATATATATACACACACACACAACATACAGTATGTTACAGTACATACTGTATATAGCATCAATAGTTAACAACAATTTAGAGTTATACTTTCAAGCTGATTTTTATCAGTAGGTATCCCTCGGAGAAAATTACAAAGCACAATGATGCAGTTAGCGATACTAACTTGAATGAACAAGAGGAAAAAACTATAAAATTACAAATCAATTCTCCCAAAAGTAGAGACAATATGCATTCTCCCGAAGATTTAAGAAAGCTTGATTTACGAAGTACTGTGTCGCAAACCCATAGAGAAGTCGACCAGTTAAATAAAGAATATACTTCCGTGGTTGATAAGCCAGCGATACAACTTAACCATTGTGCACCACCTGCACATTACCGAAAAGGAGTTGTTCCTAAGTATGATATCGCTATACTGGTCAGAATTTTCGGATAATCGAACAATCTGAACAATGTGAATATCATTTGAATCTCAATTCTTCAAATTTTTGATTGATTGATTTCAATTGAATCTTAAATTCTTCAAATTTTTTAGAATCTGAGGCATGATATACAATATTGTAGACCATGCCTGAGATATATTCGAGTTTGTATTCAAACTGCAAACTTATGTAATATGTTTTAGAGAGAATGAACATTCATTTTTTTTACTTTCAAAGTTTCTTAAATGTCTGGACCTTGAAACAAAAATTCCATCTCGAACTGCATGATCATATAATTGAAAACCTTTGAAATATTTGTATAATGTTCCAAATAGATATCTTCGAGAGAGAAAGGAAGTTCAGCAAAAAGAATTAAAAGCTAAGAAAGAAGCATCATATTCTGACTGTCCAGAGAATCATGTGCCTTTACCAGATCATGAGCGCAAGGAGACATTGCAGTTACTAAAGAAAAGTATGTATCTCGTTAATAAAATTTAATAATCTGCATTATTTTTTTCTATAGAGATTCATAATATTTATCGAATTAATTTCACGTTGTGTTGTATCTCTTAATATAGATTATCAAGAATACATTAATGAATTGAATATGATGCCTATAAAAACGGATACACTCAGGGCACAGAGGCGCAAGATGGAAATAGAAAAGCAGCTAAATAAATTAGAAGAAGGAATTAAAGTGTTTTCACGACCTAAAGTTTTCGTGAAAATGAATGCATAGATTATAATGTTGCTTCCATGATTATAATGCAGCACATATACAAGAATTATTGTGTTATCTGTCCGTATTATGAAATATCATGTACCATTTCAAAGGTCCAATGAATATAATTATATTATTTTATTATAAGTGGTGCTAAATAACAAAAGTTAATTGTACAAATTTTTTATATTAAAAATTAATCTTGGAAGTAAATGTCCTGTTTGAATAAGATTCTATAAAAGATTATAACAGAATACTTTTATATTCTTTATTTATTTAATTTTGTTGATATTTTTGTATATAAAAGCATACAGTTGCATAAATGATAAATTTCCGAGTGAATAAAAAAAATAAAATTTTATTTAAATTTAGGAAACCACACAAATGTGAAAGAAGGAGAAAATGAAAACGATTATTTTATAACTCGCCCATTTTGCACTTTCATGAAGCTTTTATCAATGACATGTACAAATGATGCTGGATCAAAATGCAATCTTCCTAGATTATAAAATAATTCTTCATTTTCATACCAACTTTTTGTGTTAAAGTCTTCAAAAAATATACTTATCTCTCTTTTCGCGGATTCTGCCGAATCTAGAATAATATTGTAATATTATAATATCAAACATATCAAACTGCTTTAAATAAATGAAAATTTTGACTCATTTTAGATATTAATAATAAAAAATATCCTGTAGGATCTAACTTTGGTCGCTTATATCAACATAATTCAAATATATCAGTACATAGATATTCGATACTTGTAAAATATTAAGCAATTTCAAAAACTCGATTTGGAATAAAGTTTAAAGTGATTTGGACAATAAAATTGTTTGAAAATTTTCTAAACAGACTCTGTTATTTATTACTGTAGATGTGAAGGATATTACCGGATCCATGAGTGGCGTTTCTAGTATCTGATAATCCAAACATCCCTCTAATGGTATCAGGCGCAATGTACTGTGCTTGATAAACTTTAGTAGGACCCATTACACGACGCCACTTGATAATGGCGTCGTGTGCTGCTAAAATATATATGTCAGATGGTCCGCTGCATATAAACGAAAGGAGACGATTATAAAAGAATTTATCCTTGTGCTCCTTATAAAACAATTCAGCCTCTTTATAAGAAATAATCGTCCTGCGCGATCTGACAATTTTGAAATCATTGTCAATTATTAAACCGCGGATTTTCTGAAAAATCAAAGCAACTTCAATTATGACTGTATCTAACGAATGTTTTGACGTTTTTTGACATTAACATAAATCAAATTATCCGTTAACCTCAATCGCAAACTCGGTTTCTATTTTGTTTCTGCTAAGTAAAATTCACTTCGTACCTCAAGAGCGAAAGGGGATTTGACAACATGCGGTTTGAGTATAGCCAATGTTAACTGGAGATATTTTCTCGATTGCATGTTAACATCTTTTTAACTTTTGGCTGTTATGTGTTTAAAGAATGGCGGGATAATATTGCGTGTATTCCATTAAACTATAAACAAAGGCCATTAGGGCTATCGCACACAAATTGACATAACTGCATATGCATAGCATAAGATCGTATG
>NW_022639520.1:1521983-1522524 GCF_010583005.1 Odontomachus brunneus | reverse complement strand
ATAACTGCATATGCATAGCATAAGACCGTATGTACCAATGAGCATCGAGTATTAAGTCGCCATATTGGTGTTCGATGCTTAATATTCGATGCTCATTGGTCCATACGATCTTATGCTATGCATATGCAGTTATGTCAATTTGTGTGCGATAGCCCTTACTATTTAGAATCTCCCACTCCGTCTCACTAAGGGTGCGTTCGAAAACATCACCCGTGTGTATTTTGTCACACTCAGATCGTTCGAAAACCCCTAGTGGGCACACTGACCATGCGACCATGGCCGTTCGAAAACCGTACTCCGTGGACCACTCGTGTGACTTTTCTCCACTCTCTTGGGTACGTTCGAAAACACTGAAAGTCCACGACGGAAAGTGGCTGTGGTGGATGGGCTTGGGGTGCGTTCGAAAACATCACCCGTGTGTATTTTGTCACACTCAGATCGTTCGAAAACCCCTAGTGGGCACACTGACCATGCGACCATGGCCGTTCGAAAACCGTACTCCGTGGACCACTCGTGTGACTTTTCTCCACTCTCTTGGGTA
>NW_022639520.1:1519947-1521973 GCF_010583005.1 Odontomachus brunneus | reverse complement strand
CGAACGCACCCCAAGCCCATCCACCACAGCCACTTTCCGTCGTGGACTTTTAGTGTTTTCAAACGCACCCTAACATGATAGTTTATATTTTCATGACTCTGAAATAACTAACTCAAGAATTAAGAAGAATAGAAGTATATACTATCCGTACTTATACTTTAGTCATGAAATCAATTGTTTGAACAATGAGTATACAATAAAATGTTATTATAAAAATTAATTGTTTAAGGAAATGATTACGCGACATCATATATATTTTTAGCTGATAGCTGTTCGACTGACCCTGGGTTAAGCTGGTGGCACATAGAAAAACTTAAGCAGTAAGGGCTATCGCACACAAATTGATATAACTGCATATGCATAGCATAAGACCGTATGTACCAATGAGCATCGAGTATTAAGTCGCCATATTGGTGTTCGATGCTTAATATTCGATGCTCATTGGTCCATACGATCTTATGCTATGCATATGCAGTTATGTCAATTTGTGTGCGATAGCCCTAAGCATAAGCAGTAAGCGAATTAGCCAATCACAGCCGTTGATTCTTGGACCGTAAGAAGAATCAACAACTGTGATTGTCAATTTGCTCACTGCTACGTCTTACTGCTTAAGTTTTTCTGTGTGCTACGGCCCTTAAGGCGTTTTTTTTTTCGTTTAGTGACCAGGGAGTCGATTCTATATCTTGAAACGAAGTGAAAATTACAAAAGTGAGCAAATATACTAGAATATTCGTAATTTCATTGGTCAGTGCCTAGTGAATGTGCTCACTTTTGTAATTTTCACTTCGTTTCGAGATACAGAATTGACTCTCAGGTTGCATTTGGTTGGTTAGTTTGGTCCACTTAACGCTCACAACGCCTCGAGCAACAAATAGCGAATTCGGTCGCTTGCACTAGTGTACACTAGTGTACACTGAAAGCGAATTTTCCCGGTGCAACGTATTCGACTGATGCCCTCTTGTTCAGTGCATTGCACTCGTCGTATTCGGTTAGATGACACTAGTATAGAACACACATTAGGCCTGTTCTTTGTAGTCGCACTGCTGAACTGGTGCAATATATTGAAGTGAAACAAATATACGTTTTCTCACTCTAACTTATTGCACTAGTTCAGTAGTGCAGCTACAAAGAACAAGCCTCTTGTGTCGTGTTCGATAACTATCGGTGCACTTGGACACGGTGCATTTGGACACAGCCAATCACAGCACCGTGTGATTAGAGACATTTGTAGGGTCCCTTGGAACAGCGACTTGTAATTGGACTGTGTCCAATTGCCCCGTGTCCTACTGATATACACCCTGACTATTGCACTAAACTAGTGCAGGACTGATTGTGTATTCAGACACACAAAATAAACTGTACGAGTGCAACATTTATTACACGACCAATTTTGGCAGTGCAGTTTGGTGAAAGATAAAAAGTAAAAATAATGGGTGATATTAAGAAGATAATTTTAACTGGACTTTTGGAAAGTAGTAGTAGTAGCAGTGACGAAGAGGAAACTGTACTGTTAAATATGAAAAAAGAAAGACCAAAAATAAAAAAATATATTAATATTATAAATGAGTATTCGGGCAAAGAAATAAATTTATATAACAATAGTTTATATATATATATGGGGCGTTCTCTGTCAAATCGGCCACCCCCTGCCCATTTCAATTTTTTAGATAAAATTCTTTAAAAGGGCTTAAAATTTTCATTGAAATGTCTAGTTTACGATGACGTATGGCCTTTTTGAAAATTCAAAATGGCGAACCCAAAATGGCGACTAGAATGGAAACAGACACCGAAAAAACAAATAATATCGTGAATAAACATGCAGGACGTGATGTAGCGGAGGTCTGATCCCTGTGTGAGTGTGTGGGTGTGCGTGTGTGTGTGTTGATTTTATATTTTCGAGTACTAATAACTATCGTTAGAACTCATAAGGAGCTATCCAGAACTGCCAACAAAACTGACGAAACTGCAAAAAATTTTTCATCCCTCGGGTGTTAAACATTTTTCGATCTGTCATATGAAAATTGTT
>NW_022639520.1:1517855-1519648 GCF_010583005.1 Odontomachus brunneus | reverse complement strand
TATATATATATATATATATATATATATATATATATATATATATATTGTAGACAATTTTTTACACGTCTATTATAATTGTATATAATTATAGTTTCAGCGGAACTTTCGCTTGCAAAGACAAACATACGCCAAATTGAAAAATTTATATGAAGATTCGGATTTTTGCCAAAAGGCTATCGATAATAATCACACTATTTCTAGTGATGCAAAATTGCTAGCTTTTTTATGGTAATAAAATATAATATTCATATGACAAATATATATATGTGTTCCACCAACAAATACTGTAAAGTAATTTTATTGGCCACGTGTTATCTTATAAGATAACTTAGATAACTTAGATAATATGTAGCCAATAAATAGCTTTATGTTACATACGCTACCACAAGTCAAAATGACGTGGGTATCCAGATAGCACAGATAATTGAAAAAGAAATGAGTTCATTTTTTTATGCAAAAAGAATTCATTTCACTGAACTGAACTCTGAAGAATTCTGTTTGCATCTGAAAATAAACAGAATCGGTGACATACGACTGAATTCTTTTTTAATTCGTTTGAATTCTCTGTGATATCCCCACAAAGAATCTATGTTACATCCACGTGGAATCACGTCAAATCACGTTCAATCCATATGATTTTGTGGATTCCACGTGGACTCCACGTGGATTCAACGTGGATTCGACGTACGTTTTTGTGGGGATCTGGGTATGCTACCTGGATTGTTGGAAAAGCTATAAAAAGTTATAAACACATCTGAAACAGCACAGATCTCCAAGGGACATTCTAACATCCTACAGATGTTTCCATGAAATTCCTTAGAAATTTGTGCTATCTGGGATATATATACATATATCTATAAGTAAATATTATTTCAAAATTATAAATACAAATCAATGATAGAGAAAATTTTTTCCATGGAACATGCAACACTAACCCGGAAACCAGAAGAAGATAAAGAAATATGTGTAGTATACAAACATATACAGTGTGTCCCATAAGTTCGGCAACGGCAAGAAAACTCGGCGGGGGAGCATTTTAGAGAAAAATGTTTCGAATAAAAGTTGTAAGGCTTAAAAAGTCGCATTTAATGACAGTAGTTATTTGACCTAAGATGACGTCGCCAAAGTCAGGACAAGGTCAACGTTGCTTTTTTAGATAGAAATACATATTTTTTATTACGGCATTTTATTCTACGTGAAAAAGCAAACAACTTTTGTTTGAAAAAAATTTTTATACGACCTCTATTTTCTAAGATATTTACGTAAATATCTACAAAATTATTGGTTTCAATAATTTTTTACTTGAATTCTATTAACTTTACCGAAAAATATTAAGAGATAAAAATTGCTTATTTTGTTTTCAAAGAGCTCTGAGAATTTTTTCAGAATTTTGTGTTAACTTTTTAGTACTTCAAGAAAATGCAAGAAAATGCAGTACTAAAAAATTAATATAAAATTCTGAAAAAATTCTCAGAGCTCTATGAGAACAAAATAAATAATTTTTATCTCTTGATATTTTTCGGTAAAGTTGATAGAATTCAAGTAAAAAATTATTGAAACCAATAATTTTGTAGATATTTACGTAAATATCTTAGAAAATAGAGGTTGTATAAAAAATTTTTTCAAACAAAAGTTGTTTACTTTTTCACGTAGAATAAAACGCCGTAATAAAAAATATGTATTTCTATCTAAAAAAGCAAAGTTGACAATTCTTCGAACTCAGTTTGGTTTACGAAATTAAACATGATAAAATGATAAGTAATGAAGGATAATTGTCATTTTTATAAATACAT
>NW_022639520.1:1509686-1517845 GCF_010583005.1 Odontomachus brunneus | reverse complement strand
ATTACACAATATAAGACTCAGTTATAATCTTATTGATAAAGAATATGATATTGACGAAGAGAGTGAAGTTGCAGCCGTGCAAAGAGCGTTAGAAATTGCTGGTGCAGATGAAGAACAATTAAATATCGGAAACAGATTAGTAGAAGCGAGAAGAGTACAAAGGACAATTCTTCGGACTCAGTTTGGTTTACGAAATTAAACATGATAAAATGATAAGTAATGAAGGATAATTGTCATTTTTATAAATTTGTCATTTTTATTATATATATATGTTATAATACATATTACAGTCTTGTCCTTGTATTATCTTTTTAAAAAATAAACTAAAAAATAAAATATATTGAAACAAAACATACAATTTTTAACCATTATGTTTTCTCCATTATATTATAATGCATATTACAGTTTTGTCCTTGCATTATCTGTTTAGAAAATAAACTAAACAATAAAATATATTGAAACAAAACATATAATTTTGAACCATTACGTTTTCTTCCTAAGAACTCAGATAGTTTTAAACAAAACGTTTAATGTTTCTATCAATGTCTTGAAAAGTTTAGTTTGCTGTTCGGTTGCAGAAGCAATCCGGTTTAAAGTCAACTATTGCCTAGTAATAGGTGGAAATATATTAGAATATTGTTGTAATTTTAATTATAAATACGTTTCTAAACGATTTTGTACTTTATATCTATACGTATGAGGAAATAGGAAGTGTACCTCAGTGAGAAATAGCAATGAAATCGACATCGATGGGTGTATATCAGTTGGACACGGGGCAATTGGACACAGTCCAATCACAAGTCGCTGTTCCAAGGGACCCTACAAATGTCTCTAATCACACGGTGCTGTGATTGGCTGTGTCCAAATACACCGTGTCCAAGTGCACCGCTCCCCGCGGCCTTAACTGATTCAAATATTTTAAATCTTTTGCTATGATTGGTGTAGAGATTATTACGTCCTGATTTCCTCCTAGTTCCTTCCCAATTTGCGTTATATTCCCGAAGATGCCCGAAGAACTGACGACTCATAACGCAAAACGTTAGGGCTATCGAACACAAATTGACATAACTACATATGCATAGCATAAGACCGTATGTACCAATGAGCATCGAGTATTAAGTCGCCATTTGGTGTTCGATGCTTAATATTCGATGCTCATTGGTCCATACGATCTTATGCTATGCATATGCAGTTATGTCAATTTGTGTGCGATAGCCCTTAACGTAGCTTTTAGAATAGGATTTTTAAGAATAATGCGTTACGAGTTAACGCAAATTTCGTTAGTGAAATTATAACGCAACAAATTTCAGAATAAGCCCCCAGGACCAGTCGAACACGCTATTAATATCGTCAATGCATATCCTCAGCGACGCATTCTATCAATACAATACGTTTTGTTGATGAGTATTATATCAGCTTAATATATCGTTGTTTATATATATCATCGATATTAAGATTATCTAATAGAAAGTTACTATTTAGTACGCGTATCAAGTGTACGATGTAAACCAAGCCATTGGTCCATACAACTTTATGCTATGCGCATGCAGTTATGTCATTTCATGTGTGAGGGCGTTTGAGAGCTGCGTTTTAATCACAGACTTCAATATACTACTAGACTGCTAACTCCGACTCACAAACAGGATTGGGTACTCATAAGGGCTCATAAGGGCTCTCATACATGAAATTACGTAACTGCATGTGCATAGCATAAGACTGTATGGACCAATGAGCATCGAGTATTTAGCTGCCATATTGCTGCTTGATGTTCAATACTCGATGCTTATTGGTCCATACAGTCTTATGCTATGCACATGCAGTTATGTCATTTCATGTGTGAGGGCCCTAATACCTCATGTTTTAAGGCCATCACACACAAAATTATATAGACGCATATGTATAGCATAAGATCGTATGGATCAATGAGCATTTAATATTAAGCATCAATCAATATGACGACTTAATATTCGATGCTCATTGGTCCATACGATCTTATGCTATGATATGCAATTTATTGTCTATGTAATTTTGTGTATGATGGCCCTTATGCGTGAAGTTTTGTGTGCAGAAAACTCGAGTATAATCTGCGCAAATAACTAAATGAAGTTTTCTGCTGCATAAAACTTCTTTTAGAGCTACTCTACAATTGCATAAGCGTAGTCGTAAATGGTTGTAAATGATTACGACAATCAATCAGAATAAAGCAATCAATGAATAAAATATTCTGATTGGTTGGCTTTATAACTGTTTTGTATATAAGACAAAGTCTTTTGGCTCCTGCAGCAGGACGCGGTAATGCTTGCTGCGCGGCGGAAGTCCGCGCGACAGCCAATCAATATGTTGTTTTTCCGTAAGAGCTAAAAGGTTATTACGGAAAGCAGCATATTGATTGGCTGTTGCGCGAATTTCCGCCGCGCGGCAAGCATTACTGCGTCCTGTGTGCAGGAGCCATTAGACTATATAACCATGGACCGCTAGCAGCGATTCTAATGGCTCCTGCACACAGGACGCGGTAATGCTTGCCGCGCGGCGGAAGTCCGCACGACAGCTAATCAATATGTTGCTTTTCCGTAAGAGCTAGAACGTTATTACGGAAAGCAGCATATTGATTGGCTGTCGCGCGAACTTCCGCCGCGCGGCAAGCATTAAGGCCATTACACATTAAATTCCGTAAGAAATTAAATCGTAAGCGTAAGGAAATCGACCAATGCCAATCGAGCACTCGGCTCTTCGTAACCTCTCCATTATTACAAAGAACCGAATACTTGATTGGCATTGGTCGATTTCCTTACGCTTACGATTTAAGTTCTTACGGAATTTTGTGTGTGATGGCCTTTACCGCGTCCTGTGTGCAGGAGCCATAAGAAGTTGTCATAAACTACAAAAGTACTAGATGGTCCTGCCTATCATAATTTTCGGCCCTAGTGGAACTAACTCTAACTCTAACTGTCGTAAACACCCATAGTCAAAAGACAAAGCATAAATATTTGTCCACGATCATGAAAAACATGAAATTGTGAATCTAGTTCATCGCTGTATTCCATTTTATAATTTCTTTATATCTACATGTATATACAGATTAGAGATGCCTAATTCATAGGCCGGTATTCATAGTCGGATCTTATATTTAAGACTTTCTTAAGTTTATCTTCAGATAATGTACGGATCATTTCATTGGCTACGGAGTATCTGAAGATGAACTTAAGACAGGCTTAAATATAAGACCCGACTATGAATACCGGCCTTAATCGATTCAATTATTTTCCTAACAAATTTAGAGAAAAAGGGTTGTTCGTGCTGCTTGCATGTTTCATACTTTTCGCTTTTAAAAAGAGATGGACGCCTAATCAGATGTTTGGAAAAAACAATCGAGTTGGTTGTCTCGTTTTTGCTTCTTTGAAACATTCCAATATACTTGTATCTAGTTTTAAATACGAAAAGTGCGAAAAGTGCAAACAACATGAATAAGACTATTTTTGGGGAAAGAATCGAATCAATTCAGAATCGGGTATCTCTAATACAGATATATTAATAAAACTGACTCAAGAGCAGTGAATAGGATTGTACCTGTAACTTAGTAGACAAAAATGAAAAGTCGGGTCGACATCGATTCGACTTTTCATTTTTGGCTAGGTAGGTTATTTTAAGGTGCATTCGGGAATCTCGCTATTAGCGCTATTTAGCGCTACTGTGTCATTCTATCTTTGTTGTATATCTAAGGAACAATAAAGATAGAAGAACGCGGTAGCGTTAGTAGCGTGCTCCTCGAACGCATCCTTAGAAGGTTTGGTTCGTTTGGGAATACGTACATGTCCCTAGGATCCTTCTCGATCTACTTACTTTTTGGCGAAGTCGTACCGTTTCAGTGATGCACAATATCTTTTTTCAAATCGTGGAGTGATATTACGGCAAAGTGCAAGCTGCCTGGAAAAATATATTGAAGGGAGAAAATTTATTTTAGGTTAGAGTGGGCGCGTCTCAGGGGTTTTCTTCATTTTCTGCATATTCTGCGCGTTTTCTGCACATAATAGACATTTTATGCATATTATGCGCAATTTGTGCATAATATCTTCCTGCCGCGCATATTACCCATTCCTGCTCACAAGGGACATGAGGGTTCCATTACATGAAGCGCGGAAACGCGGAAATGTGGAAGACAAAATCTTACTAGATCCGCTACGCGTTTCTTTTTATTGACTTATGGTTTCTGCACACAGGACGCGGTAATGTTTGCCGCGCGGCGAAAGTCCGCGCGATAGCCAATTAATATGTTGTTTTTCCGTAAGAGCTAGAAGGTTATTACGGAAAACAACATATTGATTGGCTATCGCGCGAACTTCCGCCGCGCGGTAAGCATTACCGCGTTCTGTGTGCAGGAGCCATTATATTACATGAGGCATATTTTGAGCGGAAAAGCGGAATTATAAAATATTGGGGAATTATAAAATATTAATTTTTAACGGTATTTATTAATTAAAATGTTTGTATTCAACAAATCCCAGCGAGAAAGATTACGTCGATTCGACGTCTACTAGACGTCTATATGAAACGTATGTCTACTATCTACGTCTAATCTAGATTAATATCTATATCGATCTAAAAACGATCCACATTTAGATGTCTAATAGACCGTCATTTCGACGTCTTATCGATGTCTAATAGACCGTCATTTTGATGTCGATTCGACGTCTTTTCGACGTCGATCAATAAGTTATTCCTTACTAGATTGTTTTATGAAAATAACTAATTCCTAATTTTCTTTATGTCTTATAAACTGCTAGAAATCGAAGATTGTCAAACACACGCTAAAACTTTCGCGAATTCTGCCTCGAAAATTTCGAATTCAAAGTGGTCACCCATCCATCCTGACTGCGTTGCTTAACCTGACGATCGAGCGATGTTCCAATGACTCCAATGATGTTCTTACAATTTATGCTTATAAAATGTATACTTACAGTGTTCACAGTATATTATAACGTACCTAGCAAATATACGCGTTGATTCGCCTGTCTATTTTATTTAATATCTCTAAAGTTTATGTAGTTATTTACAAAATGACTTTGATCATTCCTTCCAGTTTAATGTTTTTCGAGTAATCTGACATTCCTATCTTTGTAATACTATAATTGAATCGAAATCTAAAAAAAACTGACGTTTCCACTTAGAATAAATTTTTTATGCAAAACGCGCACGATCTCAGTGAGAAATGATTATTTATCGACGTCAAAAAGACGTCGAATCGATGTCGAAATCGTCAAATAGACGTCGATCGATAAGTTATTTCTCACTGGGATATTAGACGTCGATTCAATATCGAATAGATGTCTAGAGAGATTGTAAATAATCGACAAAATAAAATTCCGAAATTTTATTGAAAACTCCCCTTATAGAAATATCATACTAAGAATCATTGATAATTACTTATTTTCAGTATTAAAAATACTGGATAATAAGTAATTATTAATGATTCTTAGTATGATATTTCTATAAGGATCTTTTTTAATGATCAATATATTATGAATGGATTCTAAAACATTAGAATTTACTCAAAATAGAAGACGTCTAAATTGCCATTTTTCTAGACGTGCATTTAGACTAGACGTAACTTAGACTTCTCCAACTGTTCCGCTTTTCCGCACAAATTGTGCTCCATATAATATAAAGAGAAATAAAGTCGCGGAACAAGCGCGGAAAAATCCATTGTCACAAGTTATCACAAGTTATTCAACTTAACCGCCGTTACATTAAGACGTGTTCAAACACGTTCGGACCTGATATTTTTTTGGAATTCATACCTTGGTACCTTGGATGAAAAGACAATAGAGAAAAGTTTTGGGCTTTCCGTTTTTCCGCTTTTTCAACGTACGGGAAGAAATGATTCAATTCGCGGAACGCGGAAATCTAGTAAGATTTTGTTTTCTGCGTTTCCGCGTTTCCGCGCTTCATGTAATGGCACCCCGAGGGTGCAAACCCATGCAGCGGAATTGCGGAGCGCGGAACGAGAGCAGAACCAATCACGAGTGTACCGCAGTTTTCGTCGCACGGATTTTCAATCCCTAAGTACCCATGGATCGGAATGAGCGTAGGAGGAATGAATAGCGGAATGAACTAAAATGACTTTTAAATTAATGTTTTATTACTCGTTTTTATTATTATATATATAAATATTTAATTAAATGTATTTTGTATTGGAAATATTGACTGAAAATGTTAAAATTTATAAAATAAGTTTTAAGGCAGTTATAACTTTTTGAAATAATGACTTGCGATTGGTTGAGCGAGTGTTCATTCCACTCCATGAGTACTTAGGGGCTCGTGTTTCAATGTGAAAAATGACGGATTTGATATATATGTGGCGGCTCGGTTACCGACCGCACGCTCGCCGTCGCCTGCAGTACAGCAGCCGACATCTCGCGCCGGGAGGCGCAAGCAAGTGCTGCAGCCGCGCCGGCTCTTTGCAGTAGCGCCGCGAGAGTAGTTCTGTGCGCGCTATAAAGTGTGTGTTCCCGCGCTCTCCAGTAGCTTGTAGCCTTCTTTCGTGCTTTTCGTTCTGTTCGTTCTTGTCGTGAGCGAAAGTTGTTCGCGGTCGTAGGAGAGCCGAGTCGTAGGAGAGTCTAGTCGAGAGAGAGGCCGTCTCTCCTCAGTCATAGTCGGTAGTTTTGCATCTCTTCCCGGAGTTTCTGTACGCGGCGATCGTCTGCCGTGCTGTACGCGCTATCGCTGTCGAGGCGTGCCTTTGTGTGCGACGCACGTCTTCCGCGCTCTCTCTCGTGTCGGGTCCTGTGCATGATGCACGCTCTCCGTGCCGCTCTCGTTCTGTGGTGTCGTTATGCTGGCGGTGCCGACGCGGCCGGCGTTTATTGTCGCGAGTGTTAGCTCTGTGCGTGCTGCGTGTTTTGTGCATTGCAGCGAGCGTCTTCCTTAGCATCTCCGAGCGCCCGATGCGCGGGTGCAGTCTGTGTATGCGATCATTTCTCTCATGAGTCGTGCACGTGATCGCCACGTGCCGTAGTGCGTGTCCGCGGCGTGCCAATCTCTGTCCGCGTATACCGCGCGTTTGACCGGTGCGGTCGCGGGTACGCCTACGTATTGTGCGAGACCTGAGAGAGTCTAGCGCGCGTAATTAGTAATTAGCTTCGCGAGCAAAGGGATAGGCAAGCGTGCCTCTCGTCCTTTGTCATTGTGTACAAAGAGGCCGGCGAGCTGTGCACGTGCACAGCTGCGTGCCAGGCTCTCGACCAATCGCGTTCGCGCTCGTGTCACGCGAGTTCCGTGTTTGTTTCTACTTGTTGTCAGCGACCTTCGTTAGTTTGTAGGACTGTTAAATAAAGTCGTTATTGTTGTTACGCAATCGTAAGATAGCACCGTGAGACGAACCTTTCCTTTGTCCCTGGCCATACCCTGAGAAGGACATTGCAATAATTTCGTGTTGAGTGCGGGGGTATGTTCGTCCGCTGTGTGCGTCGAGCCGGGCGGGTTCCCCGCGCATGCTCCATGCCCCCGCGGTTGTACCGTACGCGGTCAGCGCACCAACTCCCACATATATTACGCATTACCGGGAGCCACTTACTAAAGGAAAGAAGGATATATATTACTCATCCATTGTAAAATTCATGATATAGCGGTAATGTTGTATTAAATATTAACTAATATCATTTGTTGTATTGAATATTAATTAATATTTTTTTAAAGACTTGGATAGCTGGATTAATTGTAAAATAAGTACTTCCGTTACTTGTAATTACTTGTAAGATTCCCATTTTAATTAATAATTGACAAGCAATATATAATATACAATGAAATATAAAATATATTATGATATAAAATATTGTATGAATATTGTGATTTTATGTAATAACTTATGTATTTACATGTACAAGGAAAACATTATATGATGAATTCTAAAATTGCATTGTTATATATTTGTAAGTATTGAAGGAAATGGAGACAATCTTTGATATATTATAAGTATCAGAGAATGGTCAATTAATGATAATAACCTTATTCATATACAAAATATATTTCTTTGATTTAAAGAATTTTTTCAGTATACATTACCAATTTAAATTTCGATTTTATTGGGAGTGTGAATAAGTTCTCGCCGTTTCACCATCAGATGGCGGTATAAAAATTTTGTGTGTATAATTCAAGATGATAAC
>NW_022639520.1:1508955-1509676 GCF_010583005.1 Odontomachus brunneus | reverse complement strand
TTGTGTGTATAATTCAAGATGATGACGCATCTATATTGAAGTTCTATAACCTATGTTTAAAATCAGTGCGTGTCTTTCCATTAACCTATAAAGAACATTTTCTTTTCGTAGCGTAAAACATGTTAAATTGGGTGTATATCAGTTGGACAATTGGACACAGTCCAATCACAAGTCGCTGTTCCAAGGGACCCTACAAATGTCTCTAATCACACGGTGCTGTGATTGGCTGTGTCCAAATGCACCGTGTCCAAGTCCTCCGCTCCCGTCAAATTTCGTACCAAATAAACCGTTTTTGCGGGGAATTTTACTGCACTACTTTATTCAGAAGAAATCTGCAGCTGAAGCACACAGAATTCTTGTAGAAACCTATGGTGATCATGCTTTGTCGGAAAGAACATGCAGAGATTGGTTTAACCGATTTAAAAATGATGATTTTGATGTTCAAGATAGAGAACGCAGTGGTGCACCAAAAAAGTTTTAAGATGAAGAATTGGAAACATTACTTGCTGAAGATCCATGTCAGACGCAATCCGATGTTGCAAAATCATTAGGAGTTGATCGAACAACAGTTTCGAAACGTCTGACAGCATTAGGAATGATACAAAAGGAAGGATCTTGGGTGCCATACGAACTGAAGCCGAGAGACGTTGAACGGCGTCTTGTCACGTGTGAACAGCTGCAAAAAACGACAAAAAAGGAAAGGTTTCTTACATCGTATTGT
>NW_022639520.1:1508556-1508896 GCF_010583005.1 Odontomachus brunneus | reverse complement strand
GCGTCTTGTCACGTGTGAACAGCTGCTTCAACGACAAAAAAGGAAAGGTTTCTTACATCGTATTGTGACTGGTGATGAAAAGTGGATATACTACAGTAATCCCAAGCGTAAAAAATCGTGGGTTAAGCCCGGCGAAGCAGTAGCATCAACGCCAAAGCGGAATATCCACGGTTCCAAGCTCATTTGGTGGGATCAGCTGGGGGTAGTGTATTACGAGCTGCTCTAACCCAACCAAACCATCACAGGAGATCTCTATCGACGACAATTGATGCGTTTGAGCCGAGCATTGAAAGAAAAACGGCCGCAATATGAGCAAAGACACGATAAGGTGATTTTGCTG
>NW_022639520.1:1507930-1508307 GCF_010583005.1 Odontomachus brunneus | reverse complement strand
GTGGGTTAAGCCCGGCGAAGCAGTAGCATCAACGCCAAAGTGGAATATCCACGGTTCCAAGCTCATGCTCTGCATTTGGTGGGATCAGCTGGAGGTAGTGTATTACGAGCTGCTCCAACCAAACCATCACAGGAGATCTCTATCGACGACAATTGATGCGTTTGAGCCGAGCATTGAAAGAAAAACGGCCGCAATATGAGCAAAGACACGATAAGGTGATTTTGCTGCATGATAACGCTCGGCCGCATGTCGCGTCACCGGTCAAAACATACTTGGAAACGCTGAAATAGGAAGTCCTACCCCACCCGCCGTACTCTTCAGATATTGCGCCTTCTGATTACTATTTATTTCGATCGATGACTAACGGCCTGGCTGAG
>NW_022639520.1:1505848-1507620 GCF_010583005.1 Odontomachus brunneus | reverse complement strand
GACACGGTGCATTTGGACACAGCCAATCACAGCACCGTGTGATTAGAGACATTTGTAGGGTCCCTTGGAACAGCGACTTGTGATTGGACTGTGTCCAATTGCCCCGTGTCCAACTGATATACACCCCACACTCCCCATATTATTTTTTCATTAATTTAATAATTATAAATAATTACATTTATATATATATATATTTTTTATATATATTTTTTATATACATTTTTTTATATATACTATTTATAGGAATACTTACAAAATGTTACTACAAATATTTATTTTTTGTTTACTATAAATATTGTACAAAATATTTAACTTATATTTTAATAATATTTCGAATAAAGATTTTGATACTTTTTTCTTTATATTATATATTTTTGTTTTTTATGTTTCTATATTTTAAAAAATAATTCCACCTAAATATTTATCATAAATTTTGTGTGCTATCTGAGTAAATTCCTTTTTTTTATTAAGAAATGTTTTCCTTAACGAATCAGAAAAATGTTATGTTTTTTTAATATTTAATGAATGTCAAATTTCTATTAAATATTAAAAAACGTAATATTTTTCCAAACGTTAAAAAAATGTTTTTTTAATGAAAAATGGGAACTTATCCCATTATTTTTAACGTTTTAAAAAATGTTTTTTAAGTGTTTTTAAAATGTTTTTAAATGTTTAAATGTTTTGCTAGTTTAGTTTCTTACTAATAATGTAAATTGAGGGGTTAATTTTTTCGCAATTTTAAAAAACTCGTAATGATAACTTTTTCGATAGAACTAACCAATCACATCATCGTTTGACAGATACAATTGTTCCAATAGAGAATATAAATTTAATCGATTGTTTAAATTCATTCGTGTTGTGAAACCGGTTTATACTATTAATAAATGAAGACATATGCAAACTCAACATATGTTTCTTAGAAATATATAAAATAGACGTCTTTAAAACGTACAAAAGTCAATGTATTTTGTACATCCACTAATGTACGTAATTAAAACGTCTATATTAGGTCCTTGGACGTTGGGACTAAATAAAAATCAAAATTGGATGTCCATTGGATGTCGTGTGCTGTCTAGGTATATAAAATACATGGTGGATCAAATCTGCTTTTGTATGTGAAATCAAGTAACGTAATACTAAAATGTCTTTATACATTAAAGTATAAATTTATATCCTAAAGTAGTTATCTTTGTACTATATTTTGTACTGTAATGGCTTCTACACACAGGACGCGGTAATGCTTGTCGCGCGGCGGAAGTTCGCGCGACAGCCAATCAATATGCTGCTTTCCGTAATAATCTTATAGCTCTTACGGAAAAGCAACATTTAGATTAGCTGTCGTGCGAACTTCCGCCGTGCAGCAAGCATTACCGCGTCCTGTGTGCAGGAGCTATTAGGGATTGAAAATCCGCGCGACGAAAACTGCGGATCGCTCGTGATTGGTTCCGTTCTCGTTCCGCGCTCCGCTATTCCGCTGGGGAGCGGTGCACTTGGACACGGTGTATTTGGACACAGCCAATCACAGCACCGTATGATTAGAGACATTTGTAGGGTCTCTTGGAACAGCGACTTGTGATTGGACTGTGTCCAATTGCCCCATGTCCAACTGATATACACCCATTCCGCTGCATGGGTTTGTACCCTGAGGCAATCAAAACAGACGCGGAACGCGTAGCGGATCTAGAAAGATTTTGTCTTCCGCGTTTCCGCGTTTCCGCGTTTCATGTAATGGCACCCTCAATCATGAATCTTTTCTTCTAACGTGAACTCGT
>NW_022639520.1:1505391-1505838 GCF_010583005.1 Odontomachus brunneus | reverse complement strand
GATATTGTTGGACCGATTCTTTCCTTTAATTCATTTTCTTGTTTCAGCTTTGCAGCAAATCATGTGTTTGCAGAACGTTTATAGTCAGAGAGCAATCTCCTGCAGGATAAAATTACCAAAGTGTGAGCCTTGATGTACATCATTTATGCAACATTCGTTATCGAAATTAAGGCGACGCTGGTTACCGACATTAGACTCGTTTTCGTAGAATCCTCTTTTCTTCTAATTGCATGCTTGTAACTGTAAATGCTTTTACAGCGTGAAAGTATAAGCGATAATGAATGCCACATACTAAAAAGTTGCATCGAAATCAACAAAAAATTTTGTATTTACTATTGAAAATGTGATACAGGTGTCATATTTAGTTTGATGTGACAAATTTAGAGCTCATACGCCTCAAATACATAGTATGCGGCATAGAGAGGACTTTCAGGAACATTATAAAGA
>NW_022639520.1:1505029-1505381 GCF_010583005.1 Odontomachus brunneus | reverse complement strand
GCTCATGCTTATCTTGAGGAGCAATTTAAATATAAAGGGCGGAGATACCGGAAAAACATCCCGAACTTATCGAATTCCCCGTGGTACAAACAATATAAATTTTCTAAGAGAGACGCAATTTCTTTAATTGCTAGAATTAAATCCTACCATGTATCTACCAGCACACACTTGATAGATAAAAATATTATTAATGATGAAACATGTGTATGCGGGGTCAGTCCAAGGAACTGGCAACATATTTTATTTAATTGCAACAGATATATACAAGCGTCCAACAATTTAATATCCAACCTCATTAAAATAGATTTTTCTCCGTGGGACGATATTTTCCTTAGAGCTTTTACTAAAGATC
>NW_022639520.1:1503424-1505019 GCF_010583005.1 Odontomachus brunneus | reverse complement strand
ATTTTGTATTTACTATTGAAAATGTGATACAGGTGTCATATTTAGTTTGATGTGACAAATTTAGAGCTCATACGCCTCAAATACATAGTATGCGGCATAGAGAGGACTTTCAGGAACATTATAAAGACATCGTAAGTGAATTTTAATAGATAGTTTAAATAAAAAGAGAATTCCAGTAATAAGCGATATGTGTGCTAGCGTTTAATGGTTACGTGATAAAGAAGACCTGATTTTTAGTTCACGCATGTCCTGGAAGAAAGCGCTACATCTAAGACGATCGTCAAAATATCACATTTGATAAGCGTGAATATGTTCGCGATACCGTTGCACCGCAGTATTTTTTCATATATCGTCCCTTCACAGATGTTATGCAAGTGTGCTACGTTGTCATTTCAATTTTCTTATACATAGACGGTACGTAAATGTGAATGCCACGTTTGTCGATATTCGCATTCTCTCCAAGAGAGCCTTTCGCTTTTCTGATGAATCCTTCAAACCGCTTATGTACTGAGTGCAACAGTGTTTTTTCGAAAAACGTGTTGTACGCATTAGTGTAATTTACGAATATTGTTTTGAAGAATATGTTATTGTTTTGAAGTATATGAGCTTTCTATATAAATTCCAATGAAAATTTGAGATATCATTTTCGTTACGCATTGACAAAGAGATGACGTCAACTGCAAAATCGATTTCTTAACAAGGTAGCGCTTCATAGCGCGCTCGATAGACGTAATATAAAGTATCAAAATTCTAAAAAGGTTTAGGTGAATGGGCCTTCGTTTTCTAAATATTGCGATGCAAATTAAGAGTCATGAAACCATGTCTCATATAAGACACAACGTGGCATTCACTTTCATCAAAGCGGCGTAGCTAAGGGGACTAAGGCTCTTGCGCCGGTACTATCAGCAGCGAGTGTTCGAGTCCGGCTAACGAGGTGACAGCGTTCAATGTTTTTTTGTGTTTCTTACTGTCGGACATATATGTATACCTATAGTATATATAATATATTTTATATTTCTATGTTGATATAATTGTTATGTGTGCATTTAGGGCAGTGTCACGTTGCGGTAAGAGAAAATAATGTAAAAACATACTGTTTACAATCATTGTAGACATAATGTATTGAACGTTTTGCACTGTGCGTAATATGAAAACAATATGTATAATTGGAACAAGCTAGTCGTACATGGGCAGGGAAGTATCTCAGCCAACACAATATAACACGTAACATACATGTTAGTTGTAATTTCTTAGTCAACAATGTAACTGTTATATATAACATACGCGACCATGTAACTGTTATATAACGCGTGTGTTATATAACAGTTGTGTGTTGTATTGTTGAGTACGAAATTACAATGAATATATATGTTACGTGTTACATTGTGTTTGCTAGGATACTTCCCTTGAACGACTGTGCCCATGAACAACTACCTTATTCGAATTATATATATTGTTTTCATATTATGCACAGTGCAAAACCTTCAACACATTATGTCTACATTGATTGTAAACAGTAGGTTTTTACATTATTTTTCATTAGCAAAATGTGGCACTACCCTAATTGCTCACATAATAATTATATTGACACAGAA
>NW_022639520.1:1502465-1503414 GCF_010583005.1 Odontomachus brunneus | reverse complement strand
AATGGATATACAACATACGATGGCAGCACCTGTCTGAGCAATGGCGTTGGGGCAGGAGTCACTGATACGCCTCTAGCCAAATATTGAAGGAAGGAAGGAAGGAACGTGAACTCGTTAATATTGAAGGAAGGAAGGAAGGAACGTGAACTCGTAAAAAGTGAACGGTTAGACTACATTTTCCCGAAAAGTGGAGAGGATACGAACGAAAACCTCTAGACGATATAATTTTAATTTCTGTACATCAATAACACTGTTTAAGTAGTGAGTCTGTTAGTTTGCGAAACTTTTTTGACAGATATGGGAGAGTGTAAACAAGAAATATCGGAGAATTGTAATTCTTTATAAATATTAATATAAAAAACATAATGGAGCATAAAATAAAAATAAAATTATATTAAAATGACGCAAATAAGTGGAAACGTGGAGTGCATGGAGATAAACGAGATAAAAAAATAATTTTTACGAATATGTGAATATAAATGTATTTATAAATTAATAGATTATTATTATATACAATTGTATAATTTTAATGTTTCAGTTTTGATACATTAAAATTATACAATTGTATATAATATCATTATATCATTCATGATATCCTTCATGTTTGTGGCATAAATCTTTGCAGTAAAATCATTTTGGCAACATCGTTAAATATGGAATGAAGTCTGTGCAAGATTAAAGACAAGTTTACACAAGTTTACACAAGGAAAATAGCAGAATAAATAAATGGATAATAAACAAATATCAGATAAGTAGTTAAAATTTATATATATATATATATGTATACATATAATAAAAGTATATTATCTACATATTGTCTGACTGTGAATATTGTTGGACCGATTCTTTCCTTTAATTCATTTTCTTGTTTCAGCTTCGCAGCAAACCATGTGCTTGCAGAACGTTTATAGTCAGAGAACAATCTCCTGCAGGATAAAATTGCCAAAGT
>NW_022639520.1:1500545-1502024 GCF_010583005.1 Odontomachus brunneus | reverse complement strand
ATATATATATATATATATATATACATATATATATATATATATATATATATGTTCGACAGTACGAAACTCAAAAACCAATATTGCACACGGTTGCTTCGTCAGCCAGACTCGAACATTCGCTGCCGGTGCAAAAAGTACTAGCGTAAGAGCCTTAGTCCGCTCAGCTACTCCGAAAATTTTAAATAGATTTTTTCTTATCGTTTTCGTCTCATAATGACGAATGCTCCGCTTCATTTTCGCACGTCCTTTCACCATACAAAAGGGTTTATAACTCAGCGTATGTGGAAAGAAGTAATCTTTGCAGAATGATTCGGTGTCATGATGGTAGCTGTCCCTTATTATTTTCCTCTCATATTGAGGAATGTCCCGCTTCATTTTCACACGTACTTTCACCATGCAAAAGGGTTTTTAACTCGGCGCATATAGAAAGAAATAATCTTTGCAGAAAAATTCGGTAATTTTGTTATGATAGCATTTTTTTTATCTCATTTGTTTTCCTCTTATATTAAGAAATGCTCTACTTTACATGTACTTTTACCATGTCAAAAGATTTTTGATTTGGTACAATCAACATGACGAAAGTTTCGCAAGGATGTCGATATCACGTCAACATTTTCCTACAAATATTATTTTGTATTGACTTGACTGAATTAAAATACTTTTGTATGATGAAAGTACATGCAAAAATAAAGTAGATCATTCCTCACTCAGAGATGAAAACGATGTGGAAATATTGTCATCGTGACACTGATTTCCTTTTGCAAAAATTACAGCACACTTACTGCTCCAATTTATAATAAAATAAAAAAAATAAAATTTCTTGCGAAAATATAGTAAGACATTGCTCAGTGCATAACTAAAATAATACCTAAAATTTCCATTGCAAATTATATAGAAAGCTCACATATTAGATAACATATTCTTCAAAACAATATTCGTAAACTGCGTTTATGCGTACAACATACGTCCCTAAAAAACTCTTTCTTTGATTCACCCAGTACACAAGCGGTTTGATGAATTCATCAGAAAAGCAGCGAAAGCCTATTTCGGAGAGAATGCGAATATCGGCAACGTGGCATTCACATTTACGTAAAGTCTATGTGTAAGAAAATTGAAATGACAACGTAGCACACACACTTGCATTCACATATCTATATGTAGAAATGATGCATATATAAAAAAAGAAAATGGTCAGCGGCATCATGTCAGCGCCTATTTGACGATCGTCTTTACTTGATAAATATCTATATGTACATGAAATCGGTAAGGTACAATATGACAAGGCCACCAGACTGGCTCCATCACAGAGTTATTTTGCCAGAAAACATCGCGAAGGTCTAGAAATTTTAAAACATCCCAACAATCTCAACCGAGACAAAGGTATGCAAGTAAACTCTATTTGGCACACTGCCCTCCCGGTTTTTTAATTAACCAGCTGATCAATTAAAATACGCTGATTGGCTGGGTTCAAGCTACGTA
>NW_022639520.1:1499557-1500535 GCF_010583005.1 Odontomachus brunneus | reverse complement strand
AAATCAACGCCATCGTCCTTATCCAAGATACTAAATTAAGGGTGTATATCAGTTGGACACGGGGCAATTGGACACAGTCCAATCACAAGTCGCTGTTCCAAGGGACCCTACAAATTTCTTTAATCATACGGTGCTGTGATTGGCTGTGTCCAAATGCACCGTATCCAAGTGCACCGCTCCCCTAAATTGATAGTAGATACCGGGGCTACGCCCAACATTATCAAAGGCCGTAATGTAAATTCAGACGCTAACATTAACCGCAACGAACACATATTGCTCAGCGGAATAACTGCCGGTACGTTGAAAACGCTCGGGTCAAACATAATTAAGTACATGGGAAATAATATTAAGTTCCACGTAGTGGACAATAATTTCCCCATCACCCACGACGGGATACTGGGTTCCAAATTTTTAAAAGACGCGGATCAGATAGATTTCTGTGGCCAATCTGTTGTATGGCAGAGGATCTATATTCTCTTTTCGCACGCCGAAACCGTAGTGATCCCTGCGAGAACGCGAACAGCATTTCCATTACGTGTGAGGAATTGCGATGTCCGGGAAGGGTACGTGCCGCGAATTACAATAAATAACGACATCTACTTAAGAGATATCGTTGTCACGAATAGGAACGGAATCGCTTATATAGGAGCTATAAATACAGGAGAAGCTGCATACGAGATCCCTGTACCATGCGTAGAAATAGAGGAAATCGAAGGCATATCTAAATCCTGTCCCGAGATTCCACCGAACACGAATCAACAGGATTCACCGCCTTCAGGTAACAAAAACGCACGTGATCATACCTCTGCCTTAGGGATTAAGGTACAACTATGCGTCAAAAAAAAAATATATTTGCGATAACACAACCATCGGAGTCGGAAAACCGAAGCAATAAAGTAGAGAAACTCTTACGCCTTGAACATCTTAACGGAGAGGAATCTTCGCACGTCTTAGAATTAGTGCAGAGATATAGCAACC
>NW_022639520.1:1499439-1499547 GCF_010583005.1 Odontomachus brunneus | reverse complement strand
TTCTACTCCCTCCCATTCGAACATCCTTACACGGCACATTTCTTCCTACGTCTAAACGAAACCGCGACGTGCGGTGTTCCTCCTTAGTGCTCATCAGTCAATTACATG
>NW_022639520.1:1498778-1499429 GCF_010583005.1 Odontomachus brunneus | reverse complement strand
AGCAACCTTTTCTTATTACCTGAAGACCGCTTGAGCTGTACGTCTCTCATCGAGCATAGAATTAAGACAACGGACGACAATCCAATTAATACTAAGCAATACCGTTTCCCGTCGATCCATAAAGAGAAAATCAATCGCCAAATACAACAGCTTTTAGTAAATGACATTATCAAGCCTTCGAATTCTCCTTACAACTCCCCCTTATGGATCGTTCCTAAGAAGTCAGATTCAAAGGGTAATAAACGCTGGCGAATGGTCATAGACTATAGAGCGTTAAATGAAAAAACCGTAGGCGATTCTTATCCTTTACATAACATCACATAAATTGTTGATCAACTAGGCAGCGCGAAATATTTTAGCGTATTTGATTTAGCATCAGGATTTCACCAGATCAGGATGTATGAGCCTGACGCGCAAAAGACGGTACTTTCATCGCCTTACGGACACTATCAATTCAACCGCATGCCATGCGGCTTCAAGAATGCCCCCGCGACGTTCCAAGGGCTCATGGATCAAGTACTGACGGGATTACAAGGCACAGAATTATTCGTTTATTTAGACGACATTGTGTTGTATGCGAGTTCACTTAGGGAACACGAAACTAAATTCGCAAGGTTAGCAAAGCGTCTTAGGGCAGCAAACTTAAGGCTC
>NW_022639520.1:1496901-1498768 GCF_010583005.1 Odontomachus brunneus | reverse complement strand
GTGATTCGAATATTCGAACTCGCCGCCGCGCGATCCAGAACGAGGTTCCCTAGAGTCGGCAGCACCTAGAGGTGCCGATCTATGTAATCCACGAAAGCGCCAGGGGTACAGAGAGCAACCGCACGGTGGACGACCACTGATAAGTCATTATCTACATTATTTCCATACGCGCGAAACTACGATTAAAGCCTGCGACTGTCCAACCGTAAGATTACACTACGGTGGTTATCCTACGCGTCTTGCGCGAAACCCATCGCGATTACCCTTGATCGCACGGATCCCCGAGTAGAATCACGCGATTCGTTTAGCCCGAAAAATTGCGATCTGATCCCGTGCTAGGGTTCGAGTGCTATTCTTCACGGCAGCGTGGTCGCATCCCGCCGGGACGTAACATAATTTGGTGGGATCCGCTAAAGGGTGCCCGCAATGGAAACTCGTGAAAAGAAGCAGGCGTACTCCGAAGCAGAACTTGAACACGCCCGAAAACTCATATCTGATAAAGAGTCACAATTGTATGAACAAAGTAATGCCATTAGACAAGAGCCGCTCTAGAGCAGGAAAACCGCGAATATTTATAGCACCGCGAAAAAACGGAACGTGACTTCGAACAGATCCGCGTAAATCTGACGAGCAAAGAAGCCGAATTAAATAAAGAGGCCGTCAACCAAACCGATACTGATTTAGACAATACGCGGCCATCAATAATCGATTTAATGAACGAAATTGAGAGAATGCGACGCGAAATGGAATACGCCAAGGCAGGGTCCCCGCCGTCATACCCACAACGTTTCAGCTCTCTCGAAACGAATCCGAGTCCTCGTGTGCCATTTCGCGAAGCGCTAGAAGCAGTCTCGTATTTCGACGGAACAGATATGTCCCTCGCGCAATTCGGGCGAGCCTGTCGCCGAACCAGGAACAGCCTATCGCCGAGTTGGGACAGAGATAGTCCCAGTGTCATCCGAGCGGGAGCTTACGCGTCTTCTAATCGGTAAATTGCGGAGTCGCGCCTACTGCGCCGTCGAAGAAATCCCATGCGACACCGTGTCCCAATTAATCGACCTGCTAGATAATGCATTTGAGTCTGGTAAAACCGTCGATCACTACCGCCGGGAACTAAGCCTCATTTTTCTGAAACCGCGTGAACATATTTTCGATTTCATCACTAGAGTAAAAGATTTACGTTGTTCGATCCTCGACGCCGAACGTAGAGCTAACGGAGTAATTAGCCCAGCAACGACCGCTGATATAGACGTATTCACCACCAGGTCATTTTGTAACGGGTCACCTGCCGACTATCGGGTTCATCTCAAGCCCGTACATTACGCGAGACCGTTCGAAGCTTTCCAGCAAGCAACAAGCTAAACAACAAGAGTTTGATCGCGAGCGATTTGGGCTGGTACGTCGATATGAATACCCTTTCGATCGCGCGCATGTGCACCCAATCGGACGCCCACTGGCACAATCGATCTCTACGCGGTTCGACAGTGGACAGTGGCGAGAAGGTTGGCGTAATACCCCGGGACAACGCCGCAAAGATTCGCCATCCATCACATAAAATTTCCTTTCGAATGTAGCGACGCGTTCTGCGCCTTCGACCACGTGGCGTAATAATGCTTCCCAAAATACGCGCCGTGATAATAATTTCAACAGACAACGTAGACTTTCCGAAATTCCTCGACACGATGAATCACCGAAATGGTGTCGATACTGTAAAAATCCTGGGCACGAGAGCGAGGAATGCCGAAAAAGGGCCTACAATAATTCCCGTCGGGACGCGGGAAACTACCCAAACTCCTCGAGGGCAGCGGACGGTTCTCGAGCAGGCACCCCTTGGGAACAAGTACGTCCGGTACAAATAGTGAGCGAG
>NW_022639520.1:1476191-1496891 GCF_010583005.1 Odontomachus brunneus | reverse complement strand
CGGATAAATGCGAATTCCTTAGAAAAGAAGTAACCTACCTAGGTCATAAACTTAGCGAAACAGGAGTTAAACCCGGGTGTATATCAGTTGGACACGGGGCAATTGGACACAGTCCAATCACAAGTCGCTGTTCCAAGGGACCCTACAAATGTCTCTAATCACACGGTGCTGTGATTGGCTGTGTCCAAATGCACCGTGTCCAAGTGCACCGCTCCCAGGAAAAACAACTCAAGACGACGAATCATTCTTCACCATGACAATGCGAGCTCTCACACATCGGCTCAAACAACCGCCTATTTGACCAGTGAAAACATCGAATTAATGGGTCATCCACCATACAGTCCTGATTTGGCACCCAATGACTTCTTTTTGTTCCCGAACATCAAGAATAAACTGCGTGGTCAACGATTTTCGACGCCAGAAGAAGCAGTTGATGCGTTTAAAACACATGTTTTGGAGGTACTACTTTTGGAGTGGCATGGATGCTATAATAAATGGTTTGATCGAATGCAGAAGTATATTGATTATCATGGAGAATACTTTGAAAAACAATAAAGCCATTTTCAATGACAAATTACCGTGTTTTCCTTATTAGTCGCAAAATTTACGGAGCAGCTCTCGTATGACCTGGAAAATTTAGACGAAAAGGGAGCTACTGAACGTTAGGCGAAGGTGGGGAGCTAGTGGGAAAGGGTAGTCGTCATATGTCTCAGCGTGAGGAGTAAGGAAGATCTGTTGGTTCGTCTAGTGGTTAGCTATGATTATTCGCGGGGATTGGTTCTTTCCACAGCGCTCCCCGCATCTTCGCTTACGTCGAAAAGAGTTGAGGGAGAGACGTTACCGGAAAATTATGATGAAAAGATGTTTCCTGAAAATTAGAAGAGCGAGATAAAGAGAGAGAGAGGCGAGAGCAGGTTTGGACAGCTATGGGTATGCGGTGTTCGGTCTCGGTTTTCGAAGAGAGAAATATTTTTAAAAGAAAAAGTCCATCGTTTATTTATACATACAATCATGAATACATTTCTACTTATTTCTACATTTCTACATTTCTACATTTCTACATTTCTACTTATTTCATATATATTTGGAAATGCAGTATTGAATGTAATGTTGATAAGTATGGAGTATGGAGCACTTAAGCTTACAATTGAAGAATATTTTATCGAATAATTTTACAATCAGTTGGTCGTTTCGCTCGAGATTGGTATAAAAAAGTTTAATAAATTGATTAAGATTATAACCGCGGCACATATAATAAAGAAAAATGCAAGAATAGTGTCCACAAGTTTGCGCTGAATATTCCTGTAGCTGGGTAGTGTTCCATCGCTGGATGATTGAATTTCTTCTAAGTCGAAGAAGGAATCTGGAGTCGATCGGGGGTAGTCCGTAGAGAGCGGTGCACTTGGACACGGTGCATTTGGACACAGCCAATCACAGCACCGTGTGATTAGAGACATTTGTAGGGTCCCTTGGAACAGCGACTTGTGATTGGACTGTGTCCAATTGCCCTGTGTCCAACTGATATACACCCTAGTCCGTAGCTGTCGAAGTATGTCCCCGTTCCAAATTTATTGAAGAAGGCGACCCAGTGCTGTTTTGGACGGTCATGATTGTCGGTATTAACGACTATCGCCGTCGACCTCGTCCATACCTTCGATACTCGGTCGGCTGGGTAGACCCCTGAGTGTCTAACATCGAGTTGTTTAATCGCTTGTAGAATTTCGAGCGAATTCATTTGACAGGATAGAGGCGTATGTAAAGTATTTACCTTGGGTATGATCACCGTTATTTCGTCGTTCGTTGTATCTTCCGTTGTTTTTGCTTCTTCGACAGTTCTCTTTGCGGCTTCCTCCGGCGAAGGCTTTGTTGTTGTTTGGGGCGGGTAGAAATTATAGCAAAAATCCGCGCTATGGTCGGACGACTCCTCGCTCACTTCACTGATGCTGCTGAGCCTATCCACCCCCTCCTCCTCCTCCTCCTTCTTCACAACCTGCTCCCACTTCGTCAGCTCTTCGTTTTTCTCCTCGTACCGCTCTAGCGCGTTTAACCACTCTTTTAATTTAGCGGCGTTGTTTAACGCGCAATGAGAATCAGAGCCCCACACTGTCACATGATAGCCATGATATATGCACCTTATATCGCGCTCGCTCGATGGCAAACATTTGAAGGAGTGAGAGATTTTCTCGAGATTATATACCTCTTTCCCTAGTAAATTACGCAAATAATCCGTTTTCTCTTTGCCTCTGGTGTAAATACGTCGGGCGTTTCTGGATATTTCGCGCAAGTGCTGGAACAAATATGCCGAATCGGTTTTTCCGTCCCACCACTCGATCCCGTGATAATTTTTTATGAGCCAGGAATTTTGCCGTCTTGTCTTCTCCTTCAATATGCCAAACGGATATTGCGGTCGTAAAATTGCGGTATTGCCGTCCAGTGCCCTGTATATGCTGCGTGAACTGCGACAAAGGCGTCTTCTTTAGCCGTATAGTTATCGTCGTTATCCCGAAAAGCCTGCACGTCGATGACTAATTCCATATTCACTTATTTCCAACGTTCGCCGAGATCGTTCACTTCGCACAAGTTGCCGCGTTAAGGTCTCGAGGAGAAATGTCTAATCTAGCCTCGGGTAGAGCTATTTTTTCACTCTGCAAAGAGTCGCAGACGCGTGACAAGAAGATGGTGGGGGAAGCGGTGTGGGGATTTGTTTCCTAGCTGGCATAATCTACAATGACGAGATGAGTCAATTTCTAATACACTGTAAAATTCCGCGTAGACGATACAATTAATCGTCGTGACGAGAGCTCTGTCAAACTGTACTTCCAGCCGTAAAGCGCCGTGTCTTACGAGATTCCAATGTCCCGCGCAATTGGCGGACAGATCAGGGGTAAGATCGAAAGCGAAAAGAGTAAACCCGTTTAAGTATTCTTCTCTAGTTATTTCATTACCCTCTTTCAAAAAGTGGATACCGGTCTCCGAAAATAGCATTTGATAAGCCTCGACGTAGAGCTGTGCCGCGGGGGAAAAGTCGGGCTGTAACGGTCGACTAGGAATTTGTTTACCGTCGACATACATAGAGAAGAAATTTATGCCGAAATTGTCGATATTAAACGGATTTAATTTTCTATCCCCGTTAAATGCTTTATTATCGAAAAAGCCGATTATTATTCGCTTTGGTAATTGTCTAAATATGACGTTATCCAGCGATTCGCTCACAAGTCCGCGGTGAATCGTGAAAGATTTAACTTCGACTCTTGTAAGAGGGTACTTGGCGGTGTGTTTGTTTAGCATTCTCGCTTGCGCGAGCAATATTCCGGGATTTATTTTAACCCTTCTTACAAGTAAACTAGCTTCTAGTATTTTCGATGCGCTATTAGCTTTCATGAGACAGAAGGCATCTCTCGAACGAACGAGCCGCACTTCCACTCCGTTCAGTAAGAATTTATCTTGATTTAACACGTCGCAATGAAGATGTCCTATGAGATCTATCGCTTGTTCGTCTCGTACGAACGTGGTACGCCACTCTAGTCCGATATTTTGTTGCCCCGCCTCCGCCCACGGTAAAGCGTCCATATGCTGCGTGATATCTTCGTACCACAGGGCCGAAGTCAGATGCGATCTTTTTGCCGGAATAGGGTAATTTAATAGCGCCTTAATGTACGCGCGATAGATGTAAGCGTTGTTCGGAGGCGACACGAGTTTTTGATTGAAATATACGATTTGGTTGAACAACGAATGTAGAAAATGATTTACGGGGCCTACTTTGACGTCGCCTCTTTGAACTCCTGCCAGCGGGTTCTTTTCTATTCGCGCGCAAAGCGACAGCATAGTGTGTGTGAGGTCTATGTATTCTTCTCCATGTCCGGGTACGACGAATTCTATGGGTGCGTCGTCCGCGAGAAAGGACACGGATTTGTAATAAATCTATTGCGAACTCTCGATGCTGATTTGGGTGGGCAGTAAAGAGAAGAGAATCAGCTCGCTCTTCAAGCACTCACTGGAATGTGTGTGGAGAAAAGACATGCTTAGTTTTCGTCTCGTTGAGAGCGTTTGTTTCGACGATTAAGAGAAAATGTCAAATACGTTTTTTGTTATCACTACGATGTTTTGCGGTTTCGTCACTGCGTCTTCCTGCTATACGAGTCTTCTTCTTCTTCTTCTTCTTTGATGATTTCTTCGCCCCTATATTTCCCCGTTTCGTCTTAGTTTTCGACGATTTCAAAGAACTCCTTCTGCCGCCGCGACTACGTTTACGCGAGGCAGATTTAGCGATGTAACTGCCGAGTCTGTCGAAAGGAAACTGGAGCTTCTTAATCCTTGTCGCCGAGTTATATCCGGATCTCTCCATCAGTTTACTGATTTCTTCTCTGGCCCTCCTCTTAAGATTTTCTCCTGATTCCTTAAGTCGGGTTTTGACCGCAATTTTCAATGGGGTGTTATTTTCCACGTCCTCGATTATATTAATGCCGCTGCGTAAAGCTTCTTTTCCAACAACGCGTAAAGCGCCGGTCAAATAAGGAAGCGCTCATCTAAATAGTCCCCCGAGAAAATTCCCGATACCGCGCTGATACGGCGAACCTACGAAAATACGAGGAATTCCGCCACCGCGACCGCCCCCGGTCTGCGCCTCGTAATATTCCTGGTAATGACTCATATCGCATTATAATATCAAATTCTCTTTAATCGCAGCGCCTAAAGTGCAAGGTTACCGTCAGCGCCCCAAATTGGGGCGGGTGAGAGCATACCAATTGAATAGTATGCTCTCATCAGTTTGATTTCTTATATCTATTTCTATCGTTCAAAAACAAGTCAAGCGTAGAGGGATGTAATTCGCGTGTGAAAAATTCTTTGTGGCGTTACAATAAAAAATGTGCCTGTCGAGCGAGTGCTTGACTGGGACCACTCGAAGAAGAGGGGAAGAGACATCCCCCGTTACGTAAGGCTCGCAGATGTAATAAACGAAGAGTTTATCGGGAATACCTCGCGCGATGCTACCCGGCGCGTCGGACGCGAGTTCTCGCGTTGTCGACGAAATCATGTAAAATAATTCCTCGCTAACTTCGCGTTTGCTCAGTACAGATTTCGAATCGGGATAACGCGATACGGATTCGATATTCGCCACTTCGGGATATATTAGTTTTGCGTGTTTTTTGTGCATAACCCTAGCATACGAGTTTGTCGGGGAATTTTACATAATGGGCCAAAGTGCATTGTTTTTTGTCGCACTTGAGACTCATGAAGACTCTGCCACCGTATCGGGAATCCACCCGCCAAACGATGTGCGCACCGATCTCCGCACAGGGACTGTTTAAGGCTGACATCAAATCCGGTAGATCGCGGTAAATGCCGGGGGTTATGCAGGCGGTTTCGATCTTGACAGTTTTCTTCGGCTCGTGCTCCTCGATATTGACGAAGACGAGTCGGCCCTCCTCACCGGTTTGTATGTGAAAAAAACTGTAGGGAAACTAAATCTCAGTGAGCGCGACTTCCCATTGACCGCGCAAATCCATTCGTTGAGGTAATTCCGTGATAAACGACGTGGTCGTATTTTCCGGAAAGTATCGCATGCTGCTGTTGCTAGGTAGAAATGAGAAATTGAGAAATTGTTCCTGCATTATGCCCGAACGATTTCAGATTCGAAGCGGATATCCACGAATTAAATTTAGAGGGGTATCCTCGCCAGCTAACTAGCAATTCCTTACCGGCGCCGCGACCCCTGCTTTTTATCACCTTGTCGACGATAAACTCCTCTTCTCGCAAATTTTTGCTCACCCTCGCTAGTTCCTGTTCGTAGAATATTCCGTCTATAACTTCACTCGATAGATCGCTCAATTCGTTACCCTCGGCTCTCGCCACGCGAGAACGCGAGAACGCGATGAATTTGAAATATTTCCTCGCTCCAATTCGCTTCGTATCCTTTTTCGAAGGTGCCTTTCGCCCTATTGACTCGCACCAGATTGCCCACCGCGTATTTAGCCTTTCGTTTACGAACTCCTTTTGCGCTCGTATCGTCGTTTCGTATTTTCGCGTGCGATGCGAGCGTTTTCCAGCGTAACATTCGCCGGCTGCATCAAAGTGGCGGAATGACGGGTGTGATTATAGGCGCGCACGATATCCTGCAAAATATCGATGCGTAAAATATCCGATGAATAAAATAGCGCCACATTCGTTCCTTGAGCGTTCTATTGAAGCGCTCGATTACAGCGGCTTTGACATCGGGATTTCGAGTTACAAAAACGTATGCCCTTTTCTTTCAAAAAGTTTTGAAAGGGACGCGCGAGGAATTCTTTTCCCTTGTCTGTCTGTAGATACACAGGTAGCCGTCCCTCGCTCCTCGAGAGCACGCGCCGGAGTGCCGCCGTCACGCTAGCACCTGTTTTGTCACGTATCGCTTCCACCCATACGTATTTGCTGAACACATCGATAATCGTGAGCAAGTGGCAGTAGTCATCGTTGTAGTTCTTGAGATTGCGAAGCTCGATCAAATCAGCCTCCCACACGTCGTCGATATTCGTCACGTTGTAATGTAAGCGGGAAAATTTGCGTCGTATCGGTCTATGCAGCGTATACGCGTCTTGTGACTCGAGCCAACTAATAATTTCGTTTCGATTGAAATCCGACTCGGCGACGCGCGAAAGATTTTCCACGGCTAAGTACCCCGCATAATGCGCGGGATTATAATATAATTTTTCCAGCCCCGTCATTCGTCAAAAGGTTCCAATCCAACAATCGTCTCTTCCTTGCGAATTTAGAATCTCTGTCATTCATGCGCGTTTTATTCTTCTTGTTGTTGCTGGATATAAACACCTCGTTGTCCCGTTCCTCTTCGAACGATGTCTTACCGAATCTGCGTTTACCGGCCGTCATCCTTGTCCTGGGAAAAGTTACGTTTTTACGCGACGACGACGACGGACCTTCGAGGATATACGCGTTACTTTCCAAAGGTTCCCTGAGATTCAAATTTAACAATCGCCTCTTCCTCGCGAGTTTGGAATCGCGGCCACTCACGCGGGTTTTGTTCTTGTTACCGTCGCCGGATATAAACGCCGAGTATCCCTCATCGTCGCGCTCATCTTCGAGCGGTGCTTCGTCGAACGCGCTTTTATTCACTCGCGCTCTCGCTTTTGGAATAGGGGTGCTACTACGTGCCGCTAAATCATCGGGAATAGAAACACTATCGCGCAAAGGCGATTCTTCGGTGAAAATCTGACGAATGCTCTTCTCTCGTAATTCACGATTTCCCACGAATTCGGAAGGAGTAGCTATATTGCGCAATGGTCGAGCGAATCGGCCTCTCCCCGTCGCTTTTAAGGTTTTTCTCTCGCGTATCGTTGACAAGTTCGGTGATGTTCGTTCCCTTTAAAAGGTTTCCGTCTATACTCACGACCCCTTGTCTGTCCCAGCTTATTCTAATGGGCACTGCCACATCGCATAAATGTCGCAACAGCTTGCGCGCTTTACCGCGATAACTTTTCGGGATTTTATCAAGTATTCCTCTGATGCTTTTCTGCTCGCCGCGGCGTCCTCGACGGGGGGCTTTGCCGACGGGGTGACTCAATGCGCTCGCGTTATCTTCATCGATACGCGCCTCCGTCGGTGCGTCCTCCTCCGCTTCCCTCGTTTCTCTCTCACGATGACGACGATCGAGCTCCAGTTCGTCATCGAGGACGTTGTCATTTCTGTCGTCTTCGGGACGATTGTTTTCGGCATCGTCGCCGTCATTGCTAACGGCCGCGTTTTCGCGTGTTTGTTGATTTTTTTCTTCTTCTCGGAAAAAATGCAGGTAACGTTGAAGCATCTCTCTGTACAATTCCCATTTCTCGCGATCCAGCATCGTTGAGTCGAGAATTCGTCTCATCTCGGCGTCGAGTCGCGACAAAACGGTTTCCTGGGTGCGTACGGTATTTTCATCGGATCCCGCGTCGTTATTCGCCGAAACGGCGGTAATCACGGGGGGTTGTTGTTGTTGCTGCAGCAGCTGCTGCTGCATTCTCGCGAGATTTTCCGCAGAAACCAAAACAATCTTTCTCGCTCTTTCTATGATTCATCCGCGCGAGCGTTTAATTTAATTAATTTAACGGTCTACCGATTGATAGAATAGCACCGAGTATGGGTCCGATCAGGTAAAGCAAGAATCCTCCTCTTTGCACGATAATTTTCCTCTTGGCTTTCAAATTAGTGCGTTTAATCGCGATATTCCGCAGCGCAGATTTGGACAAACGATTTTTTTCCCGCTGGTCGAGCGGTACGTTACCTCTGAGTGTGTTGAAAGCGCATTCACAGATACAGGCGATGAAATCTTTACCTGCGCAACGTAAGAAGAAGGTTTGCTCTTTCTTCGTTAAATAGCACAGTGCTTTCAGAAGGCAGACATTTTTCCGGCCGATGGAGCGACACACAATACTCGTCGCTCTATCGCTACTCCCGCGTTTCGATGTCATCGCGAAGACGCGACTGTCGCGATTCGGGTGAGCGTGCAGAGTTTTATACGTGATTTCCCGAAAATCTACGCGGGACGTAAACATAATGCGCGTTATCCGTGGGGAAGATGCACGCGCGAAATCGATATTCGTCGGGAGTGGACTGTTTCAAATCGAGCAGCAAATATCCGTGCGGTCGCGAAGTAGCGTCGTGGTACGCCTCTTCCAGAAACTTCGGATCATCCGGATAAACTTGACGCGCCAAGTGGCGAATTTGAGCGCGATCGCAAAAATTTTTGAATACCACGATGTAATTGCTGTTGAGAGAAATATCCCGCTGTCCGCGGCCTTGATGAAAGAGATTTTGGAAAATCAGTATAACGCTGAGGTTTTTGTGATGACTACCTTTTATGAACAAATCCACAATCACGTTGCACGAGGACGATTCCCTCATAAGGTCGTCGATTATTATTAATTTCGCGCAAAGCGGATCGTGCGAGTAATCATCGGGGCGGGGTAAACCTTCGCGAAATTCGATTATATTTCCTCCCGCGCGCTTTCCGATGTCACACGATGCCGCCCCGAGCTTTTCGCGGCGGTACAACGAATCCACTTCGCGCTGCAGTTGACGATAGGCCTCCTGCCATTCCGCGTAATAAAACAAAATTCTTTCGAAACGGACGTCGGACATGACGGACAAATGGCGAAGAAAAGTCTTCACGAAGATCGTTTTATCGTATCCCGTCGTACCGCAAACGATCGACGTCCAAGGATGCCTTCTGCGCACGTCCATGTCGCGCGAACAAACGGTCTCCGCGCGCGACTCTATGAATGAAAAAAGACCGGCTCGCAAGCGCGGATTTATATCTCGAATCGCGCGACTGTGGGCTAGTAAACCCACGCGGGGTGTTTCGCTCGCTCGCTTAAAGTCTAGGGGGCTGGAGGGATGGAGGGGGTGGAGGGAATGTGAAGATGTGTAAGAACAAAATTGATTTAAAAAGTTTTTATTTTTTACATTCGTCTTCGTTGCATATAAAAATCCTTATTTTTAAATTATAGTGCGTAAAATTTACGTAGATCTTTTTACAGGAGGAGTAAACAGGCGTGTATATTCCATATATTTCGCAGTTTTTACATTTTTCTTATATTTTACAGTTTTTCATTTTTCTTACCCTAGGAATAATTTTAAAATCTTACGCTGCAAATAAGTAAAACAAAGGAGAGAGATATATCGCTATTCGCTGGAGACGTAACCGTACGGTACGAAATATCCGTTGTCGTTAAAACTACGCTTTAGTAATACTGGCATGCAAGACTTTGTCTCTTGTGATGATGTCGTGAAATACGGTGCGCCGAGTCGCGCTAAATCGCAGTTTTATCACGGTTTTATCCTCACCCATCTCTTCTCCCCTCTTTAACTTTTCATCGGCTAGTAACAATGACTTAATGGAACTAAAATTAAGCACGCGAGAATTTTCAAAATTCAGAGTTATCCCCTTCACTTTGCAAATTGCTCGCGCGCGTCCTTCGCCCGTGCGAACGACGTAAGCGTAAAATTTTGAGCCAGCGGATACGAATGTCTCGATGTAGCTACTGGGGCCGTGACTCTCGAGTTCGTCCGTCATATCGCCCAAGAAATTTCCCGTACGCGGCTCGTACTCGTCGGGATCATCGGTGCTCAAATATATGCACGAATCGGTATCGTAATATAACACGCGACGATCTAACTTTTCTAAATACGAATATAGCTTTAATCGGGCTAACGCCGTGGTGTAAGCGGCTATCGCGACGCTGGTCAGTGGAGACGGAGTGACGGCTTCTCACCTCATTCGCCACGAAACATATATCACTTCGTTTACGGGCAATACATTTGTTATTTCGTGCTCCGGACTCGTGAGCAGAGTCGTGAAACTCTCCCACGTTCTAACGATCTCAGTATTCGGTAGATTGGCCGAATTTACCCCAGAAGGAGTTGAAACAGAGCTTCGCGACCGAGCGCAAGCCTGGATTCGGGGAGATATTCGCCCTATTAAGAACAATACCCTCGACTTTCTCATATTCGCGCAGATACTGTTCCTTGTCGCCTTTATCATTCACGCATTCGCTGGTCTCTTGCTTCAACTGCAGAAAGCAGTTGATATACTCGGCGAACAATCCCCCCGCCGTATAACCGGATCGCGTGATTTTGTAGCTCCATATTTCGCTCGCGCTCGTGACGCGATAACCTTTCTCGATAGCTTTGCGTAACTCGCTAGACACCCACGCGGCTTCGAATTCGCGATCGGCAGTGTCATCGTGCGTACACGCGGTCTGAGAAAATGTCTCACAGCAACAGCGGCAAAGCGCGAATAGCAATTTTTCGTTCACGCGATAAGGGAGTACCGGATGGAAGAGATCACGCGGCGCGAGCACTCTGCAACGTACGAGGCCTTCTACGGCGTCAAAGTTAAAATCGGGACCTGCTCCGATCAAGGCGCAACACTCCTCACCCACGTAAATGTCCGGATGACCGAGCGGAAAAGCACCCGTCTTTAGCACATACGGGTACAAAGAACACACGTCCGCGTAGCGTATCTTCTCCGTACCCGTAACTTCGTACCGCGTGACGATATTTTCCGTACGCCCGCTGTAGAACGCCTCGCGAGGTTCGAGGGGATTGTTTCTCAACATGGGATGATTCTCAACAAATTTGCGTATTTCACGATTTTCGCGCAGCTCCCGATCGAAGATAGACTTCCACTTTTCCGTAACGACGTATCCCTGTTTTCTAAGACGACACGTCGTCACGAGTGTGCGCTCGTAACGCGCTTCGATCGTATCCTCGCGCGACACGGTTGAGAGCGGTCTGTCGCGGTTCACGCGAAAACACTCGGGACATCCGTGCCTAGAACAGCCGTGAAACTGCAGCACGTGACGCTGCCGGGGATTCTCCGTCTCATAATATCCGTCGACGAGCGGGCCTTCCGATAAACGCTGTTCCCGACCTCTCCCCGCGTGAATTATCGTGCGTCCGAGCTCATACTCCATCAGCAATAACCATTGCAGCGCTTTACGCGATTGCGCGTTGACACCCCTATAACCGCCGAGCGGGATTATCCCAATTTCCTTCTCGCGCAAAAAGTTTTTGCGAAAAACTTTCATACACGTGAAAGCGATAGTCGTGCATTCTTCGAACGGGCACACGTTTCCGCGGTCTAAGAAAATTTTTCGATAGGTCAGACACGCTCGTCGAAGAATATCTATGTCGTTCCGGCAATAGCGTACTATCTCCTGTTGAAAATTAAACACCGCGTTTTTACCCGTGATTTCCGCGTGCCACGTTTAAAATTGTTCGCATTCGTCGATTTGATCGTATCCAGAGAATAATAATCAATATCCGGTAGCGGCCCGATATAATTTTGATTTTTAATTGTGTTGAATAAATGCGGAAATACGCCTTTGGCGACAGAATCCTTCAGTCCGAAAGCTTTCGGTAACGCTGACAACCGCATAGGCATGTAATTAGCGCTATCGAGAAATTTTGTCCGTCCCACGGTTAGTAATACAATTTTTGTCTCGTTTAATATTACTTTGGGCTCGTTCGTCTTACCGCTCTTGACCAGGTAACACAAGATGAACTCCGAGTCGAACGCCGCCGCATTGTGCGCGATACAGATGAAGCAGGAGAAACGCTTCGTCGTTCTCGTTGCAAAATCGACGAATTGTTTTACCGGATTATCGCGAAATACAAATTCGTGCACTCCGCACTAACGACATCGCAACGCCATATCGTCCTATCCCAGACAAGCTTGGCACGTTTGCTGCGTGACGCAGAGAGTAACTACGTGTGTTTTAACGTTCGCGCACCCTTCGAGCATTTCGTCTTGTCACGTCTCGAAGTCGTAAAATATAAACGCGGCGCGGCCCTTCCGATCTGTTCTCGCATCGTCATTATCGTCGTTATCATCGGTCTCGTCGACATTTTTGAGTTCTTTCGCGTTGACCGATGCCGATACGCGACCCCTCGAAGCGGCCGCATGAAACACAAGTGATTCAGCGGTTTCGACGCGTAGCATATGCGACAATAAGCCGCGCCACACGCGTGTTTTGCGCCCGATATTTTCAAACGCCCGCAATCGCTGCAAAATCTTACGACGTCGCAGACACTCGACGGCGACTTGCCGGCGTAAGATTTCAGCACGCGATGACGTTCGAAATAGCTCTCGCCGTAAAACACGCGGTTACACGCGTCGCAGGCGATCAATCGCGCATCTAGCTTCTTGTACGGAGGCGCACCGAGGCATCGCGGATACGTATTTGAACACCGATGACCCGTTTCACGACGGTAACCTTTGTTACAGGAACCGCAATAATATCTACTAGCCGAGGCGGCTTTTAAATTTAAAATAGGCTTATAATGCCGCGAGGCATTAAAATAGGCTTGTAATACATTATATTTAGTGTATACTTGGCTATACGAGAACGAGAGATTAGCGTCGAGTGTCCGTCATATAACGGAGAGACTCCGCGACTGAAACTCCTGAAATTATAAATGACAATCACGATATTTTCTAGCGAGAGAAGCTGCTGAAAACGCTCGATCTCCGGGATACCGCATCCTTCCTCGGGTATAACTATAGCGGCGTTTCTCGTTAATTCTTCCGCCAAACGTCTTTGCAACGCGGAATATAGGTGTCTTATATTTTCCCATTTTCTATGAAGTTCGCCCGTGCGTACTGTACCGCGTTCGCAATAAACGCGAGCCACGACGAGGGAGCGCGGGAGACACATATTATCCCGATTATTTATATTTAAAATCGAGCGTTTTACCACATCTTCGCGCGTTAATTTATTCGATTTTCCCCCTCGGCCCGAAGGCATCCCGATATTGTACACCGTTATTAAAAAACATTGCGCGATATCGTGACCCCCGGCGCTCTGCGCTACCGAGCTTACGAGGCCCCAGATATCCTCGTGAGTCAAGTTTCGCACAGGGCGAAACGACAAGCCGGCCCGCGTGTTAAAGCCGTCGGGAGCGGTGCACTTGGACACGGTGCATTTGGACACAGCCAATCACAGCACCGTGTGATTAGAGACATTTGTAGGGTCCCTTGAAACAGCGACTTGTGATTGGACTGTATCCAATTGCCCCGTGTTCAACTGATATACACCCAAAGCCGTCGAGATGAAAGACAGGCCCACGTAAACGTTCGCGTTAGCGGAATTAACGGCGTAAGAATAGATTTCGCGGAACGCGTTTTCTAAATGTTTAGCAATGTCGGTGCCTTCGACTGGTGGGAGAATCTTTATACTAGCATCTCGTCTTAATATATGGAAATTTCTAAACCGCCGCGCGTTTTCCTCCTGTATTTCAATATAATTAAACTTAACATTACCGCGCTCGTGAGGAACTTCTTCTTCTTCTTCTTCCTCCTCCATAGACTCCTCTCGCGCCGGTTCCATTTCGGAGGAGAGAGCGCGTCCACGTGTGCCTCCTTGTTGTACTGTAAAAGAGTAATGCAAAATAATTAGAAACGCGAGCTCTGTAAAATATTTAATATTTTAAGCCATCTTATAACTCACGTTCGAATTTACTCTTCCGGCGTTAAATTGAAATACGATAATTCCTGACTAGAATCCCATACCGGGGAATCAGGAAAAATTCGTAATTCCGGGGGGATTTCAGCGTTACCCTCCCACAGTATTCTCTCCCATTCCTCTTCTCTTTCCGCGTCGGGAATATGTGGCATAAATCTTCCCCTTCGTCGGAATGGTGGCTAACCGGCAAGTAACTCGGTTCTAATTTCATTTACAATCAATTTGGATTAAATTCGTACGTAAATAAAAATAAACATCTAGAGAATTCCTCGTGGGTTCGCACGCAAAAGTTCTTACCTGATATTGCCGAAGAAAGCGGCTCTCGATAGCGGCGAACGTTTTCACCATTGCCTCCGTCATTGTCGTCGTCGTCGCGTTCCTCTCCCTCGTTACTCTCCTCGACGCTGTCTTCGTCGACATTGACGTCGTTGACGACGGCGACGTTGCCATCATCGCCGTCGTCATCATCGTCGTCTTCGTCGTCGTCGTCGTCGTCGCTGTCGGGTCTATCACCATCGTCTCTGTCGACGCTATCGCTGTCGTCGGTGTCGTCGTCATCCTCGTCGTCGGCGTCACCGTCGTCGCCGTCGGCGTCGTCCGCACCGGCAGCGGCGGCGTCTAGCGTTTCGCTAGCGCCGATATCATTTTCGCTGTTTTTTGAAAATAAAATTATACTTATATCACATGAATCGATTTTAACATGACACTTTTGTTATTTTATAAATATTTATGCCGCCTTTCCTGTGGGTTCAGCAGCGACGACGACGGTCTCGTTCACAAGCGTTTCCACGCTGCAGATGCTGTCGGAATCCCATAAGTCGGCTTCCGATGTTTGAGCATTATTACAGCCTAAAAATTATTTTGATGTTAGATAATTTACTCGATAAAGCAGCTTAAATCCGGTACTCCTCTCCCTCTCCCTCTCTCTCTCTCTCTCTCTCTCTCTCTCTCTCTCTCTCTCTCGATTTGTACTTACGCGAAGTCGCCTGACTCGGGTAAGGCGGTTCCTCCGCGAGGCGTTTACGATCCCGTGGAAGAAGCTCAAGCGCCTCCTCGCCACTGCTACCGACGGCTACGAGACTCGGACTTATGAAACGATAAAAACAACAATTATTTTAAAAATTCGCGTAAATTACTTAATTTTAGTTTTCGCTATAAAATTGATATGATTTAACTTACCTAGGATTTACCTGTATGATTTAACTTACTTGTAGGATATCGCGTCGGCGATAATACCCCACACGTCTTCGACATTCTCCTCAAAATCTCGTCGAAATATCAGAATTTCTCTGATTATTTTCATTAATTTCGGATCATCCCGAAATTTCTCGTACTTACACAAAAGCGCTAGCAGCGTGCTGCTACAAGCGCATGCGAAAGAATAAAATAAAATATAATTTTTCGCGTCATCGGCGGAAATACGCGTCAAATATCGAACGCTATCGATATTCGCGTCGGCGTTTGAAGCCGTAACGATAAACTCGCGCACTAATGTACCCACTCGCGACATTGTAACGTCTCACGGCAGAAAACTGACGGTAGAAAATGCGAAACCGGAGTTTTCTCCTCGTATACCCTCAAAATCTTACTCCTCTCTCTCTGCTAGGACAAAACGGTTCTCCCAGGAAAGAAGGGCAGATTTTTAAAATTTATTAGGGTTTATCGTCGAAAACACGCTCGGTAAATGTTGAGGTAAATATTGAGGTAAATAATAAGACCCGACGGATTAAGCATTTTCAAAATTGTTTTTCTACCGGACGTGCGAGAATGCGTGACCATTTGCCGACAAAAAAATGATACGACGCGTATGTAACGGTGCACTTTCTCTAGGAAAATCGCTCTTTTTGTTAAAAGTGAATTTCGATCGTATCTTTGACGGTAATCCTCGCGCTGACTCAGAAGACGCTGGCTGAAATACCGTTGGCTATTTTTCGCTTGTGCCGGCTATTACAATAACCTGATAATTCGCGACATATTCCAAATATGCCTGTTTATATCTCGCTCCTTTTTTATACGCTCCGCTTCATTAGAACTCCAGAATACTTGTTTTTTGGCGCGTGTCTTTCCTCAGACGACACGAGCACGGCGGCTGCACGGCGCCTGCACGCGCGCCTGCCAGGATCGCTTTTTTTTCAAACCTGAACCCGGAAAACGTGATGAAACAGTCAGGTACGTGGAAAAGTACGTGAAACAAAAACGCGAGTGCCTAAACATACAAAAAGGAAAGTTTAGAAGCGTCCGTTAGAATATTGTCGACAGTTACGGCAACCGTTGCGTTTAAGAAAAAAAGAAAATGCAGTAAGATGAAAATAAGCCTGAGAAAAGTGACGTCGTGATGACTAACATTCAAAGGATGCGGAATATCCGGTATAAAATATTATCGTTGTTCGCCATAAACTAGCGCGTTTAAAGCATTTATCCCCCGACGTTAGAAAATTCCAGAAAAACACTTCCTAGAAAAGCGCACCAGAGAAGCGTAACTGAAAAATGTTATTAAATAAACATTTTTGGTACGCGTATACTACCTCCCTCTATGCATTTTTCGCACTCTCGAGACCATATAAAATCGCTCTTGATCGCTCGCGGGTTTCATACAGTCGGTAGTGCTCCGATAGTCACTTTTTGCTGTTACGAAAAGTCGACGTTTGTTAAAATTATTCACGGGTTATTCGAGGAGCGAGTGAAAAATATAATGGCCGCTAACAAGCAGAATATCGAGAAGGACGGATGTAATAACACTCGCAGTGACATCACAAGTGGTCGAAACTTTAATCGAAAGGGTAACATGTTACTGTTTACAACATACAATTTAAACAATTCGGATACGAAGAGGGTGCAAGTAGGACTGCAAACAAACGACGCCAGGAGGTACGAAGCGACGATAAAACTAATCGGAAATTCGACGGATTATATCTACCTCGAACTCGAAGCGTGGCAGAAGTTTCAAGAGGAATTTGACCTCGTGCATGCTTACTTGCGCGGGGTTGATAAAATTACGCCACAACCTTTGATCCTAAAGAACGCGAGTATTTATTTCACCACCACGGTTCAAGAGCAATAATAATAACGCGTAATCGCGAAGCAGAAGAAGAGAAAGCCACGACAGCGAATTCCGCGACAGCGACGGAGCCACCGAAGAAGAAACGCAAGACCTATTCGCCGTCGATAGCGATGCAGAAAATCACGTTCGAAGGCTTCCAAAGTATTGCGAGTTGCATCGACGCGCGACGAAAACAGCTATATTTGCTAACTAATCTCGTCAACGATTGCGTCGAATTTCTCATTGCGGAAATCGGACTACATTTACCCAACCGCTATTTAGATGAGGACATGATGAAAAACACGCTCTGGAATAATCTCAAGGAGAAAAATATCCAGCGGTAGTTGCTGAACTTTGATTTCCTGGACGTGTACTTTGACATTCTCTTTCTGGAGCTAACTTCGTTTCATCTCCACGAAATTGTACGAAGAATAATAAAAAATCAAGCGATGCAACTCGCGTCAAATTTATAATATTGTGAACCCTCATATGTAATTATAAATAAATAGCGAATTTTATCCTTTAACATGTTTATTTCTTTTCTTTTCCTCAAAAGCGTCTCTTTCTTATATCCATATCTATATTCTTCGATAAACTCCAGAAATTTCCACGATGCTGACGCACGCATGGATAATACTCTTCCTCCCCTCCCCCCACGGCTCAACGTAAGAATCAAAGGAGAATCAAATCGAGACCAAACACCGCATAATCGGGTGTATATCAGTTGGACACGGGGCAATTGGACACAGTCCAATCACAAGTCGCTGTTCCAAGGGACCCTACAAATATCTCTAATCACACGGTGCTGTGATTGGCTGTGTCCAAATGCACCGTGTCCAAGTGCACCGCTCCCGCATAATCATAGCTGTTCAAACCTGCTCTCGCCTCTCTCTCTCTCTCCCTCTATCTCCCTTCCTCCCTCTCCCTCTCCCTCTCCCTTTCCCCCTCCCTTTCCCACAAATCTGTTATAAATATAAGGTGTAGTAAAAAGAAATCCATTATTTTTACGTAAAATTGAAGGTTTTATTTAGTATAGTTAGAATGATCCGATTTAGGTCAAATATGCACTGTTTTGTTCGATAACTTGTTGCCATTTTGAAGGTAATTCTATTATGCCTCTTTCAGAGAAACCCTTGTCCCTGTTGGCAAAAAACTGGGACAGTCGATTTTCACAAGCTTCTCCTGAGGCGAATTTTTCACCAGCAAAATCATTCGCCATAGACAGGAACATGTGGTAATCACTTGGTGCCAGGTCCGAACTATAAGGTGGATGTATAAGAACCTCCCAACCAAGCTCCCGGAGCTTCTGGCGAGTCACTATCGATGTGTGTGGCCTGGCGTTGTCCTGATGGAACACAATTCCTCTCCTATTGGCCAAAGCTGGCCGCTTCTGGGCGATTGATTCCTTCAGACGGTCCAATTGTTGACAGTACAGGTCCGAATTAAGAGTTTGGCCGTAGGGGAGCAGCTCATAGTGGATGATTCCCTGCCAATCCCACCAAACACACATCAAAACCTTCCTGACCGTTAATCCTGGCTTGGCCACCGTTTGCGCCGGCTCACCGTGTTTCGACCACGACCGTTTTCACTTGACGTAACGTTTCCTCCTCAACTCTTCTCGACGTAAGCGACGATGCGGGGATGGCTGTGGAAAGAACCAATCCCCGCGAATAACCATAGCTGACCACTAGACAAACCAATAGATCTTCCTTACTCCTTACGCTAAGACATATGACGACTACCCTCTCACACTAACTCCCCACCTTTGCCTAACGTTCAGTAGGTCCCTTTTCGCCTAAATTTTTCAGATCATACTTAGCATTCACATATTCTCAACGTAGGTGACGAGGCGGAGAGAACCTAAAGTTAAAACCAATCCCCGTGAATATCCATAGCTGACCAGTAAACGAATTAGCAAACGAAAAATTAGTAAACGAATAGCATAAATTACCCTCGCTCTTATACGGCAGCAACCGACGACTACCCCCTACCCCTAGCTCCTCCATCGTCACCTACTCCTTCTCGATTCACTCATCAGTTGAGACTCGGAACTTCCAGACAACGCTCATGCCGCAAGAGACGAAGTTTATACGCCGTAAGAAACGATGTAATAAAAAGAAATAAAATAATATACATAAATCACTCTGAATAATCCCACCCGATTTACAGCGAGGGCGACACATTGTCCGCCCCCACTTCCAATATTAATAATTTTTTATTCCACATATTACGCTCCTCCACCAAACCTGCAAAATTCCCCCACCATTTCATTTTGGGACCCTCCCCACTCTCGACTCACTTCAATCTAACCCCCTGGGCCCCCTTCCCCTAACCCTGACACACTGGCGCCAGCTTTTACCCCCACTACCGAAAAATAGGCCACGCACTGTCTCACGGAAACTGTACATATACTACTTGGGTAATAACATTTTATCTAAAATGCATAAAGTTTCGATGATCTTTATAGCAAAAGAGGAAAAGATTCATTAAACATTAGATATTTTCTCTTATTCTTTTATTTTCATCAAAGGTAGAATGTGATTTTTAAAATAAGAATTATAAGTCATTTATGAATTTGAAATGTTTCAGATTGAAATGTTTCAGATACATGTTGAATATGTTAAAATCCAAGCAGAAGCATTTAAAAAGAAAGCGCTGGCAAACACCGAAACTGTACATGCTGTACAAAAAATAGCAGATACTGCTATGCATATACATGCTATACAAACTATTAATGACAGTAAACAGACTGAAACTTATTTGAGAAACTTATAATTGTTTTAGAAAACTTGTTATCAACGTATCTGAAGGATTAGCTTAATATTAAGTTCAATAATTCGATTACTCTATAAGGTAATAATATATAATTAATTATTTGATGTAATTAATAATGTTATCGCTCAACTATTATTGCATTTTAATATACTGTTACTTTCTTTCAGACTGCTTTCTGAAGCAAGCAGTTCCTGAAGAATTTGACAAGGTATTGCGACTGCAAGTATTGTTCTGTCTGTGATAGTACATAGTATTTTTATAATAATTATAATCTCTAATATAGCATTTAATAATTGCCATTTTTTCAAGAATTTTGTTTTGATTACATTTGATTTGATTTTGATTGCATTCAGTGCAATATTATGTTTAATTTTAAAATATATCTTATAATAAAACTTTTATGAGATTGTGTTTGTCTATATATAATGCACTAAAGATGCCAAATATTACCAAAGTTACATATAATAGTAATGTTTTAAGTACATTTATTTATTTTATTTTTTACATTCAAACGTACAAATGTTGCTGATTGTACCATTATAGAAATATCATACTAAGAATCATTGATACCCAGTAAGCAATCTGCGCGCAGACTGACGTCAGACTGTCGACAGGATCTGTCGAATCCGAGCAGGATCTGTCGACAGATCCATAGACATCTGCGTCCCCAATCTGCCGCCAGACTGTTGACAGGGTCTGCGAACAGACGACAGACTGGCGGCAGATTGCGCGCAGAGCCTGTCGACAGACTATGACGGCAGATTGGCTGCAGATTGCGCGCAGATCCTGTCGTTTCGTAGGTTCTTCAATTAAATTTTCTCATAATTTTTCATAATTACTCATAGAATAAGCGCTTTCTCATAAATACTCATAAAATACTATGACAAAAAA
>NW_022639520.1:1475519-1476076 GCF_010583005.1 Odontomachus brunneus | reverse complement strand
CCTAATGGCTCTTGCACACAGGACGCGGGAATGCTTGCCGCACGGCGGAAGTTCGCGCGACAGCCAATCAATATGCTGCTTTCCGTAATAACCTTCTAGCTCTTACGGAAAAACAACATATTGATTGGCGGACTTCCGCCGCGCGGCAAGCATTACCGCGTCCTGTGTGCAGGAGCCATAACTCTACTCGAGCATCGGAAAGCAGTACTGAGTTGTTTTGAACATGAAGATGCTAGATGGTTGTGCCTATTACATTTTTCGACCCTAGTGGAACTAACTTGTACTCGGTTTAGCATAAACACCCAATACTTGCAGTAAATAACGGAACGCCTAAAAATGTTTGCTGTGGGTGCTTTCCAGTTCCGTACACTGTGTTACACAAAACCAGTTTATTGGTTGCATATTATCTTACAAGATATTTTAGATAATATGTGACCAATAAACTGGTTTTGTGTACGTGTGTGTCAAGAGGTTTGTCGCGTCAAATGCCTCAACGTGCTCCTACTCGCTTCAACGCACTTTGATTGGTTACATCACCATGCGGACCAATCAGAGTG
>NW_022639520.1:1475015-1475509 GCF_010583005.1 Odontomachus brunneus | reverse complement strand
CGAGCGAGATCGGGTGTGAATACGCCGATACATCGGCTACTCACGCCCCATCTCGTCTCTTGCGACGCCGACGGGCAAGCAAGCGCGTAGCTGTCAGAACCGCGAAGACAGCATACGACACTGTGCTACGACTTCGATACCGCCGACACTGCGCGGTCCCCGCGACCAGCCACACGAACCGCGTACGAATCGCGAACACCGAATCACGACACGCGACCGCCTGCCGAATCTCCGAGGCGAGCCTAGCCATCGCGCTATACGCTCCGCCTACCGACTTACCTATCGCGGCCTACCGAAACCGCAATCCGGTAGCTGGCGCCGTCACCCAGAAACTTTGTATACTAATACGCGAACACTCTGTACCAAGGCTAAATAAATCTTTTTGTTATTTTTATCTTACATTCCGCGTCCGTTTATTTCACGAACCCGGACTCCGACGAGCGAATACATCCGCGGCAACGACACCAACCGACACGCGGAGTACGGTTGTTACA
>NW_022639520.1:1472194-1472459 GCF_010583005.1 Odontomachus brunneus | reverse complement strand
TACACAAAATCAGTTTATTGGTTGCATATTATCTTACAAGATATTTTAGATAATATGTGACCAATAAACTGGTTTTGTGTACGTGTGTGTCAAGAGGTTTGTCGCGTCAAATGCCTCAACGTGCTCCTACTCGCTTCAACGCACTTTGATTGGTTACATCACCATGCGGACCAATCAGAGTGCGTTGGAGCGAATAGGAGCACGTTGGGGCATGCGACGCGACAAACCTAAAGATGCCAATACATGGGAGCGTTCCAGCGTCGTA
>NW_022639520.1:1471605-1472184 GCF_010583005.1 Odontomachus brunneus | reverse complement strand
GTATTATACTGCAATATATTTCTTTTTGAAATTTGGCGCTTCCGCAACCAAAGACATGGCGATAGGTCACGTGATTGTGAAACTCCGACATCAAAGGCACCGACAGTTACTGTCGTAACTGGTTATACTTAAACTGTGCCATCGCGCTATACGCTCCGCCTACCGACTTACCTATCGCGGCCTACCGAAACCGCGATCCGGTAACTGGCGCCGTCACCCAGAAACTTTGTATACTAATACGCGAACACTCTGTACCAAGGCTAAATAAATCTTTTTGTTATTTTTATCTTACATTCCGCGTCCGTTTATTTCACGAACCCGGACTCCGATGAGCGAATACATCCGCGGCAACGACATCAACCGACACGCGGAGTACGGTTGTTACAGACATAACAACATTTAAAAAATTATTTTTTAAATGTTGTTATGTCTGTAACAACCGTACTCCGCGTGTCGGTTGGTGTCGTTGCCGCGGATGTATTTGCTCGTCAGAGTCCGGGTTCGTGAAATAAACGGACGCGGAATGTAAGATAAAAATAACAAAAAGATTTATTTAGCCTTGGTACAGAGTAGAAAGGG
>NW_022639520.1:1471239-1471595 GCF_010583005.1 Odontomachus brunneus | reverse complement strand
GTAACAACCGTACTCCGCGTGTCGGTTGGTGTCGTTGCCGCGGATGTATTTGCTCGTCAGAGTCCGGGTTCGTGAAATAAACGGACGCGGAATGTAAGATAAAAATAACAAAAAGATTTATTTAGCCTTGGTACAGAGTGTTCGCGTATTAGTATACAAAGTTTCTGGGTGACGGCGCCAGTTACCGGATCGCGGTTTCGGTAGGCCGCGATAGGTAAGTCGGTAGGCGGAGCGTATAGCGCGATGGCTAGGCTCGCCTCGGAGATTCGGCAGGCGGTCGCGTGTCGTGATTCGGTGTTCGCGATTCGTACGCGGTTCGCGTGGCTGGTCGCGGGGACCGCGCGGTGTCGGCGGTA
>NW_022639520.1:1470733-1470965 GCF_010583005.1 Odontomachus brunneus | reverse complement strand
AGGACCGAAGCCAGTACGTTAGCTGTGCTCTGCCGATCTTTATCGACTCTAGTTTGCATCCCGTCGACATCCCGAACAAGGACCGAAGCCAGTAAGCTAGCTGCGCTCTGTCAAGCTTTCTCGACCCTTGCTCGTCACCTTTCGACGAGCGAGATCGGGTGTGAATACGCCGATACATCGGCTACTCACGCCTCATCTCGTCTCTTGCGACGCCGACGGGCAAGCGAACGCA
>NW_022639520.1:1459804-1470360 GCF_010583005.1 Odontomachus brunneus | reverse complement strand
TTGTTTTTTTATAAAAAATGTGTAATACAATTTTAAAATATAAACATTGTTTTTTATTGTGTATATGTGTACAATTATTGCACAATATAATTATCTTGACTTCTCTGCAGCATGGTGTGTATGTGAAACTGCCCCATTTAATAACGTACATATGGCCCTTAATAGAATTAAATAGCCTATCTAGGAAACAGAATCTGCGCGCAATCTGCCGTCAGTCTGTCGTCAGAATCTGTTGACAGGCTCTGCGCGCAGTCTGTCACCAATCTGTCGTCAGAGACTGCTAAAACAGTTTCGGTGTGCAGTCTGTTGCCATTCTGTCAATAGATACTGTTGACAGACTCTGCGTAAAATTTGCTCGCACAGGTTTGGCTATCTGGGTAATTACTTATTATCCAGTATTTTTAATACTGAAAGTAAGTAATTATCAATGATTCTTAGTATGATATTTCTATAAGGATATGCAAATGTTAATTACACTTTTAATTTAATATGAAATATAATATTTATTTGTTAATTATTTCTTACTATTGTCTGCGTTCTTTATCGTAATAAAATAGATTGAAATAAATTAATAACTCCATATTCATACATAACACTTTTTTATTATTTCTTTATTTAAAAGTCTCCTTATTAAAAAGAAAGTATTACAGTACTTAATTACAATAAATATAAGTAAACATTTATAATCAACATGTTTACTTGCACACAAGCAATGTGGTCCGCCATGTTGTTTGTGCACTAAAGCATTCTTTAGCTGCGTTCCGAAATTCACTGCCAGTATTGAAATTCTATAGTATATGTAACATGAACTATAGATTTTCAGTACTGGCAGTGAATTTCGGAACGCAGCCTTTATTGCTTGACTGCAAGCTTAAGCCAGCTTTACACGGTGCTTGTTTTCGTGCTGGATTGTTTGCTGGATGGAAATACTCTGTTTTGATTGGTGTATTTCCATCCATCTTTAGAAATGCACCAATCAGCAAGCAATCCAGCATGAAAACAAGCACCGTGTACCGTTGGCTTTACACTCGTCAGTTCTGGGAGCGGTGCAGCTATTTAACTGCACCACTGAACTGGTGCAGTAATGGCTCTTGCACACAGGACGCGGTAATGCTTGCCGCACGGCGGAAGTTCGCGCGACAGCCAATCAATATGCTGCTTTCCGTAATAACCTTCTAGCTCTTACGGAAAAACAACATATTGATTGGCGGACTTCCGCCGCGCGGCAAGCATTACCGCGTCCTGTGTGCAGGAGCCATAACTCTACTCGAGCATCGGAAAGCAGTACTGAGTTGTTTTGAACATGAAGATGCTAGATGGTTGTGCCTATTACATTTTTCGACCCTAGTGGAACTAACTTGTACTCGGTTTAGCATAAACACCCAATACTTGCAGTAAATAACGGAACGCCTAAAAATGTTTGCTGTGGGTGCTTTCCAGTTCCGTACACTGTGTTACACAAAACCAGTTTATTGGTTGCATATTATCTTACAAGATATTTTAGATAATATGTGACCAATAAACTGGTTTTGTGTACGTGTGTGTCAAGAGGTTTGTCGCGTCAAATGCCTCAACGTGCTCCTACTCGCTTCAACGCACTTTGATTGGTTACATCACCATGCGGACCAATCAGAGTGCGTTGGAGCGAATAGGAGCACGTTGGGGCATGCGACGCGACAAACCTAAAGATGCCAATACATGGGAGCGTTCCAGCGTCGTACGTTAAAGCGTTAGCCAATCAACGTATCAGGTCCCAGAAGTATACTTGTAGTTCTTGCGGAAAGTGGCACGTTGATTGACTACCGCTTTAACGCTCGACGCTCGATGCTCCCATGTAAAAGTACTTTAAGATGTGTTAAGCAATTGGAAAGCACCCTTTATGTATATACGTCGTTGTAGAGACATTATATCGAATTTTCATGGTTAATTTTCGGCATTACCAACTTTATAGTATAGATTGAAAGGACAGAACAGCTGCTATGTGACAGCTGTCGTGCATTCGTCATGTCTGATGGCATTTTATGGTTAAAGGTTCGCTGAAATTCACGATAGTTTGAATGATATGTAGTAATCATTTTACATTGGATTATATTCTATAGTTGCTAAATGTATGCTAATTCATCATATTTTGGAAATAATTTTCCAAATTTGTTGTTGTCGAGATTTGTCAAATGATTTTTTAGCAATAACGTGAAAAAATATACTATGAATTAAAATGTAATATTTCCAGCAATTTTTTAGATTTTTACTATTTTGCTTATTGAATATGATGTTTTATATACAATAAATTATTGTTATATATACACATTTATAAATTTGTATTTATATATATATACACAATATATTCAAGCTATATCATGCTTTTTATATTAAATATTACTTTTATATTTACAGATATTTGTCATACAAGCTCCTCTGTGAGCATTAGAACTATAGGACTACTTTGAACAAATGCTTCCTTGAAAAAAGGCTATACAATGTTTTCTGCTATTAAGAGGTTAGCTGGCAAATCTGAAGCTATTGGCAATGTATCTCCCAGACCAGCACATCAGTCCATGCCAACGAATCTACAAAGAAAGTTTGCTAAAGGTGTACAATACAACAGTAAGTGTATATGTTTGTTATAGAATGATATACATATTGTAGGATATATTATAATTTAAAATTTTATGCATTATTTTTAGTGAAAATAATAATAAAGGGAGACAGAAATGTAGGAAAGACATGTTTATTCTATAGACTGCAGGGACAAAAGTTTATTGAAGAATATATACCCACAGAAGAGATACAGGTGGCTAGTATACAGTGGAATTACAAAGCCACAGATGATGTGGTTAAGGTTGAGGTATGGGATGTCGTAGATCGCGGTAGACGTCGTAGACGGCTAGAGGGCCTAAAAATGGACAATGTCCCAACTGCAGAAACTAATGTTATTGAGGAACCTGTGCTAGATGCAGAGTTTTTGGATGTTTACAAAAATACTAATGGTGTCATCATCGTTATGGATATCACCAAGAGCTGGACGTTTGATTACGTTCAAAGAGAACTGCCGAAAATACCTAACCACATACCTGTTATAGTTCTGGGTAATCATTGTGATATGTCGCATCATAGAACTGTCACTGCAGACCATGTGACATATTTTATAGATTCGTTGCATGAAAGAACTGCTCAGGTAATTTTAAACTATGTTTATACAATTCTATACAATATACAATTCTTTATATATTAAAACACTAAAATAGTAATATTATTATTAGAGGGAAAGTAGTAGTCTTCTATTTCTAGAAAATATTTTTTATCGTGGTTTTATAATCAATTCATCTCTTTAATAAGAACCGGAAGGATCTTGCATATTTTAGATAAAAAATGATTTTTGATTAATTTTTTGCTGAAATTGAAAGATGTTACTGTCCTCTTATCTTCTTGATAAAAAGTGTCAATGGACATAACTTCCTAAGATCAATAGTTTCATTGCCACAGAACTTCAAAGCCTTAATATTAAGATTCGAAGGTAAAACAAACATATAATTCAAAAGTTTATTTTTACTTAAATAAAATGCATGTGTGATAATTAGAGAATAGGTTGATATAATTTGGTGTGGTTAAATGTGCATATATCATAAACATCATAAAACTTTTATATAAAATATATTTTTATATAAAAATATTTTATACTCTACAACAAAGTATTCATATTTTTCGAAAATATAAAAAAATTAAAAAATCCGTTATTTTTGAAAAGTTGCTTCAACCCTTAAACGTTGAGATACGTCATTGTAAAAATACAAAAATATAAAAATATAAATATAATATTTCTCTATATTCTTTTAATAATATCTCTTTTTTTCTGTATGTAAAGCCCATTAAAATCGGTGAAAGTTCCGATCGTTCCTTTATGAGTAGATTAATATTAAGGTTTTAAAATTTAAATCCTAGGTTGATATTAAGACTTTGAAGTTCTGTGGTGATAAAATTTTTGATTTTAGAAGGTTATGCATATTGACACTTTATCAAGAACCTAAAAACATATTCTAATTTCAGCAAAAAATTAACCAAGATGCATTTTCCATAAAAAATGTGTGGATTCTTTTATATTATTAGTTATAACTTCTTAATTTTAAATTGTTTTATATATTATGCCACAATATAATTATAATTTAAGCATACTAAAATTTATTTAAAAAAATCACGTCGCTTAGTATTTTTAGTTTTTATAAAAATTTTGTAATTGTAAAGAGATCTGTATAATTATCAAATTTAAAACTGATAACTTAAAACTTTCGAGGTGCGATTTATATTGATAAATCGATTAATTACGAATTAAAATCCAATTATAATTATAGATTTATTTAATTTCACATTAAAATTGAGTTTGCGCGGTTTTTTTTATAGGTGAGGTACGCAGAATCGTCGATGCGAAATGGCTTTGGTCTTAAGTTGCTGCACAAGTTTTTCAATTTACCGTTTTTGCAACTGCAGCGCGAGACGCTGCTGAAACAACTCACAACAAATGAGGAAGAGACACGGCTGACCATACAGGAGCTCGATCTTTTTCAAGATAGTGACGACGCGGATTACGACAAGTTTTTGGACAATCTTGTGAACCGGCGGAGGGCTCTTGCGGATTCTGTATCTGCAAGTAATCTAGCCTCAAGTGTTATTTCATTGTCCATGAGCAATAATCATCTCACATCATCGACAGGAAATAGTGCTAATACCGCCGGAGAAGTCAGAAGATCGGCCTCAATGCCAGGCCCAATCGGTGGTGGGAATCCTATTCCGATAAAAAGTTTAGAGCTTAAGTCGAGCTTACCGAAGCAGGAGAACTCTACGGCGGGCGTATTGGATAATTCATCTGGTTCTGTGAAGTCTGCGTATATTATAACGTCGACTTCCGCTACTCAAAATATTGCTCCTAACTTGCTAATGGGAACAGCTAAATCAACCGAGTCTGTAAACGATAATAGCGAGAGAAGAGATTCGATTAATCGGCCACAATCGCTCATGTCAAAGATTTTTGGTCACAAAAAAGAGGACGAGGCAGACAGGCTGCCGCATATCAAGAGTCTCAGCTTGAATGCACCATTGACAAGCGTGGAGGACTTTGTGCCAGATGATGGAATGTTGGACAGATCGTTTTTAGAAGACAACAATCAGGTTTCGCCACAAAAGATGCAGCAAGAGGAAATAGATTCGGAGAGGTAATTGAGCAATTGTCTTTTGATGGAAAATGATTGCGTGAAGTAATTAAAAATTAAAAATTTTTTATGGAAAATGCATCTTGGTAAATTTTTTGCTGAAATTAGAATATGTTACTGTTCTTAGGTTCTTGATAAAGTGTCAATACGCATAATCTTCTAAAATCAATAGTTTTATCACCACATCATTTCTTAGGCTGCGTTCTGAAATTCACTGCCAGTACTGAAAATCTATAGTTCATATTATATATTATAGAATTTCAGCACTGGCAGTGAATTTCGGAACAGAGCCTTAATATTAACCTAGGATTAAAATTTTAAAACATTAATATTAATTTACTCATAAAGGAACAGTCGAAACTGACTTTCATCGATTTTAATGGGCTTTACATATAGAAAAAAGAAATACTATTAAAAGAGTATAAAGAAATATATGTATTTTTATATTTTTATATTTTTACAGCGACGTATCTCAACGTTTAAGGGTTGAAATCGTAATTTATCTTCATTGCTACTACAAAATAAACTTTCTTTTTTCTAATTTTATTTGATTTATCTAAATTATAACGATATGTAATATACATATCGGACATAGACATTGGAAAGATTTGTGGATTTATGTATAGAAATAGTCACATTAAATATGTAACTTATATAATCTGTTGATTTATCCAGAAAATAATATTTTATTTTTATCATCTGAAGAAATTAAAAGCTTCTTTTAATTATACATTAATTAAATTATTAGTTTAATTGTTAAGTATAATATTGTTTTAAAACATTATCGTAATATGTTGATACTAAAAAAAAACTTTTTTAAAGTAGTATGCTGCTTTTGTAATTTACTTCTGACAAACATTAGTAGATAATGTTTCATTCTCTTGCAAAGTTTGTGTATAACTATCAGGTGATACAACTTACCCATATTTAAAAATAGAGCAAACAATGTTTCTAGAAATAATTTTTTCACATGTTTAGTGACACGGAAACTGCGAATCCTTTGGTAGCCGGTTACGAGGACGATTTATCCTCCATTGAAGAGATAGCATCACCTGTTCAGCCAAAATTAGCGGAAAATCCACTCTTTAAGCAGAAGCATAAACTGGAAACATTATCAGGTCCAGAGAAAAGCATCGAGAATGCACGATCGGGCGGCAAGCGCGACTCAGTTTCCTCTATAGAGCAAGAACTGCATATCTCTAATAACTACGAATCAAATGAGCAACCGGACACAAATTCGGACGCTTTTGACAGTTGGTTGCGACGCGATTCCAAGTGGCGACAAAGTCCAGAGGGAGGAGAAGACGTGAGTAGCACTAGTACAAGAAAAGACAGACTGGAACTCAGCGATAAAAGTCTGGATGTCAGCGTGACAAGTTCTAACGTTCACCTGGAGTTGCTTGATGATACCAGCATGCGCCATGTAAGCTCGAATGGCAGTAGTCCAGTGATGAAGGAAAAAAAGAAGCACAGAGATAAAGTAATTATCTTTTATATAGGGCGATTGCAAAAATATAAAGATAGAGATAGAGGCAGAGATGAGAGAGAAATGTGGAGATATTTTATATATTAGAACACCACATAGCGCGCGCTTCGCGCGCGCCACTTTAGCCTTTTCATTGTATTTACAATTTATATTATAATACTCGTTTTTACAAATTATATTCCCAGCAAATACAATGTTACATGTAACGTACATGTTAGTTGTAATTTCCTATTCAACAATGTAACTGTTATATAACACGTATATTATATAACAGTTATATTGTTTGTTGAGTAAGAAATTACAACTAATATTTATGTTACATGTAACATTGTGTTTGCTGGGATTACAATAAATATCATATTTATGTGGCGCGAATAACACAAGCTGATCTGTCACCGCGGCTGATAGCTGCAAGCGGCACGAATTCAACTGCGACGGGATCGAGACAATCGAGACGGTTGAGACGACCAATTAGCATCGCGGAAAAGAGGCTTCACCCACTTCGATATATTCAAGATTTAGTTAACACGCACTTTTTCTGATAGGACTAGAACACCACATAGCGCGCACTTCACGCGCGCCACTTTAGCTTTTTCGTTGTATTTATAATTTATATTATAACATTCATTTTTACAAATTATATTGCCAGCAAACAATTTTATGTGTAACTAATATGTATGTTACATGTAACATTGTGTTTGCTGGGATTAGAATAAATATCAAATTCATATGGCGCGAACAACACAACCTGATCACCGCGGCTGACAGCTGCAAGCGGCACGAATTCAACTGCGACGGGATCGAGACAATCGAGACGGTCGAGACGGCCAATTAGGCCAATTAGCGTCGCGGAAAAGAGGCTTCACCCACTTCGATATATTCGAGATTTAGTTAACACGCACTTTTTCTGATAGGATTCCTATAAATAGATTTCTATAAAAATTATTTATGCGTAAAATATTTATATTAAAATATTAATATTTTAAAATATTGTGTCTATCGCAATAATATACAGGGTGTCCCGTCACTACCGCATTATCTTTTAAGAGCGGATTCCTGATGTAATTTGAATACAAAAAATCCTAATGCAAAAATAGCGAGGCTATAATACATTGCAAATTATAAACGATTAAAGTTGACCAATTATCCTGACTAAAATACGCGCGCTCATGTACGGTACACACACAATAGTATCGGTGCATGCATATGTCGTTCCTTTTTCAAATATTGATACGGAAGTTCCATACATACAACAACGTATATAATAATAATCTGCCTTTTCTATCATTTAAATAAACATCGCCAATAATAATAACAGTTTCGTCAAAATGTTATGAATAAAATATCACACATTTATGAGAATCAATAAGCTGTCACATATTTGACGTTTCTTTCAGAAATTTTCAACTAATTTTATATCTTGTGCAAATTCTCACTTATGTGCATGAATCTGTACCATTATGTGTTGTACCGTATCTGAGCGCGTATACTTTAGCTAATATAATTGGTCAAATTTAATTGTTTATAATTTGAAAAGTATTATAGCCTCGACATTTTTGCATTAGGATTTTTTTTTCAAATTATCTCAGAAATCCGTCCTTAAGAGATAATGCGGTAGTAGCGGGACACCCTGTATATATATATAGGGTGTCAGGTAACTAATTGACCAACCACCGTGTACGAATAGAACGGGTCAAAATAATCATAAAAGTTATATACCATTTTGAAATTTTCTCAATATTTATTCCGTAATTAATTAAAATGTATAAACGAATGAGCGCACGAGAAACGGTAACAAGCGACACGTATACGTTACTCCGCCTCGAAATCAGCTGTTTACTTATCGTTGCTAAAAGGCAAGCCATTTCTTTTACACACAGAACTTGTCCTACCGTTTCTCGTGCGCTCATTCGTTTATACATTTTAATTAATTACGGAATAAATATTGAGAAAATTTCAAAATACATAACTTTTATGATTATTTTGACTCCGTTCTACATAACTTTTATGATTATTTTGACTCCGTTCTACCCGTACACGGTGGTTGCTCGATCAGTTACAGGACACCCTGTACATACAAAAACACACACGCACACACACACGCGCGCGCGCGCACACACACACATCGATTTTATGTTTCATTTTACATATTTTAAAAATTTTTATCGTTAAACTGTTGTTATTCCAATTTTAGGGAGACGAAAAGGAGAAAAAGAAAAAGAAAAAATCAAAAGACAAAGAGAAAGATAAGGAAAAGTTAGAGAAAACGGAAAAGAAAAAAAAACGCTCGATACATCGTTTGAGAGACGAGAACAAGATACAAGATGAGCTCGAGGAATTTTTGAACGGCTCAGTAACGAGAATCGGTGTTGATGTCGCCTACGAAGCGATATAGCATTCCAAAAGGATTATCAAAGTTACTAATGTTTTTTAATACGTTGACTGTCGCGCCAAGTTATGTAAGCTAGTGCATGAATTTTGCGCTATACCGAGCTGCGTTTTGTGAGCCAGCACATGACTTTCAACTATCATTTATAGCGCCGTGAGATAATTGACAGTTTACTCAGCAGTCATCGTATTAAAAATCACGCATCTTCCGAAACTTGCAAGACTTCCCTTGATGTTAATGCATGTTAAGTTCTTGTATGAAAAGACAAAATTCTTATTGGTGAGAATGGATTTTGCGAAGACGTAAACGTAAAGATGTGTTGCGAATCGCGCTATTAGTGTGTACAAAAGAATATTTTGGTCTGTTCTTTTCAGCTGCACTGCTGAATTGGTGCAATAAGTTAAAGTGAGACAAGTATATGTTTTCTCACTCTAACTTATTGCACCAGTTCAGCAGTACAGCTGAAAAGAACAGATCATTTGTTTACCATAGACGCATAAGCATGTGACCTGTTAATACCCTTCTGGAGATTGCAACATTTATTTAAATTCTACCTGCTATGATAAAGATTACAAAGATTTTACAGAAAATAATAAGTTTTAACAATCAAAAATACATTAATTTCTATTGCATTTCTGGTTTGTTGGATTTCTTATGACTTTCAATGTATATTTGAAAAACTTGAAAAATTTCCATCACACATATGAATTAATGTTGTACGAGATATATTTTTTATGGTATATGTACATACATATATATATAATATAATAATTATCGAATTTTAATATTAAAATTATTTATTATACTTTATTATTTGTTCACATATATTATGTAAAATTTAATTGCGTACATATATATATATATATATCTTTGATATCATTTTATGAATCTTGTTTATCTTATTTAGTTGGGTTTATACTCTGTCCATATCTAATTCATTTATTAAAACATTTATCTGCCAGAAAACTGTTACATTATTTTTGTTTTTTTCATAACATTGTATAGCAATGTGCAATAACAGTTTCACATTAATAAATGTATGTAAAAAGCAAACTCTGTTATTACAAAGTATTGTAACATCCCAATATTGTAGTAGACTCGATTAGAATCCTCTCTCTTTTCTCTGGTTCCAAGCCTGCGTTTTTGGTCCTTTTAAAGTCATTCTACATTAGTTGTAAGTCGATCGCAACTCTTGTTGCGACAGCCAATCAGGTGTCAATAGCACCACTAATGTTTCTGATTTGCTGTTGTAATAAGAATTGCGTCTGCTTGCAATCGGCTTGCAACTTTTGACTACCCTAATAGCACAGATGTCCAGGGGACATCCAGAGGACATCCTGAGGACATCCTGAGAACATTATTCGTCCTCAGGACGTCCTTAGGACGTCCTCAAGAGATCTTGTGCTGAGGATGAAGAATGTCCTCAGGATGTCCTCTGGATGTCCCCTGGACATCTGTGCTATTAGGGTAAGCATGGACT
>NW_022639520.1:1459051-1459794 GCF_010583005.1 Odontomachus brunneus | reverse complement strand
TACCCTAATAGCACAGATGTCCAGGGGACATCCAGAGGACATCCTGAGGACATCCTGAGAACATTATTCGTCCTCAGGACGTCCTTAGGACGTCCTCAAGAGATCTTGTGCTGAGGATGAAGAATGTCCTCAGGATGTCCTCTGGATGTCCCCTGGACATCTGTGCTATTAGGGTAAGCATGGACTCCCTAATAGCACGCAATGTTCAGGGAACGTCCAGTGGATATCCATAGAACATAAAATGTCCTCTGAATGTTTTCTGGATGTTCTCTGGACGTCTTTTGAACATGCGTGCTATTAGGGCTGCTAGCCGCTAACTTGTGTCTGCAGCAAAACATCTGTCAACATCTGCAGCGCCGCCAGGATCAAACAACGGCTATTACGTAAACTATCATATATTTGTGATTTCTATTTTACCATATGAAAGATATTTTGTGTGTGTCTGTGATCATAAATTGCAGTTATCATTAAAATACATGAAAAATATATTTCTTTAATCGTCAATAACAGACTTTTCCATTTTTTCTTCAAATAAATTATTATATTAAAAAAAAGTTATACAACTTTGTTATAATGTAAAAACCAACAATTTTTTAAGTAACAAGAAAAAAAAATCTGATTTGCAAGGAAAATATAAAAACACAAAATAAGATATTTATATAATTTGATACCAAATTTGTATTTATTATATTACATAAAAATATATAATATTTATATAATATTTATAAAATATAATCATATAA
>NW_022639520.1:1457686-1459041 GCF_010583005.1 Odontomachus brunneus | reverse complement strand
AAAAAGATCTGATTTGCAAGGAAAATATAAAAACACAAAATAAGATATTTATATAATTTGATACCAAATTTGTATTTATTATATTACATAAAAATATATAATATTTATATAATATTTATAAAATATAATCATATAATAAAAGATATATAATATATGAATAAAAAAAAAAATATATATATATATATATACAGGGTGTTTTTTTTAACTTGAGACTGCTAAATATCTCGAAAAATAAGCATTGTACGACAAAAATGTCCCAAATAAACCCTCAATAGTTTTGAGGGCGCAATTTAATCCCACAAAAATTATCCACCTCCCACCCCCCCCTGGGGATGGGGCGAGGGGTAACTTTGAAATCTTAAATGGGAACCCCTATTTTTTATTACAGATTCGGATTCTACATCCAAAAACACGTAACTTTTGTCTGAACTTTTTTTTCCTATTTCTGATAGATGGCGCTGCATTTGGCAAAAATTGGGTAACCTTCGTTTTCTTCAAAGGGAATCCCCTATAATGACGCTACGTCGAAGAAAAGTAACTTTTGTCGGAAACATGTTTTTTCGAATTATCGTAAATATCAACGATAATTTTTTATCCGTTTTAACTAAAAAATGAAAATAAAAGTTACAATCTCCAATGGCCTTGACCTTTACAAATGTTATACAAATGATGATGTTAAAAATTCAAGAGGTTTTAGTCGTCATTTCGACGTGGTCATTTCCAAATGGTCCACTCACGATCTTTCAAAATTTAGTGTTAAATTCTTAACATATCCAAGTAATGTGATTATGTTATTTGAATATTTCGTGTTGAATAAATATTTAACATTTCGTAGTATTAAAATAACATAACTTATGAGTAACACAAAGTGGAACACAAACTTCGATTTTCTCTTCTACAGATAAATAATCCATACCTGTGGAGTGTAAGAATAGCACGAATCGAAAGTTAGTCGCAATACGAAATGGAAAATGCTTCAAAAGTATGAAAAAATAATTTGTTGAAATAACTCGACAATAGTGCTATTTATCGAGACTCGTCCTACATAGTTTGAAAGTTTGTGTTCCACTTTGTGTTACTCATAAGTTATATTAATTTAATACTACGAAATGTTAAATATTTATTCAACACGAAATATTCAAATAACATAATCACATTACTTGGATATGTTAAGAATTTAACACTAAATTTTGAAAGATCGTGAGTGGACCATTTGGAAATGACCACGTCGAAATGACGACTAAAACCTCTTGAATTTTGAACATCATCATTTGTATAACATTTGTAAAGGTCAAGGCCATTAGAGATTGTAACTTTTATTTTCATTTTTTAGTTAAAACGGATAAAAAATTATC
>NW_022639520.1:1456205-1457609 GCF_010583005.1 Odontomachus brunneus | reverse complement strand
CATTTGGAAATGACCACATCGAAATGACGACTAAAACCTCTTGAATTTTTAACATCATCATTTGTATAACATTTGTAAAGGTCAAGGCCATTGGAGATTGTAACTTTTATTTTCATTTTTTAGTTAAAACGGATAAAAAATTATCGTAGATATTTACGATAATTCGAAAAAACATGTTTCCGACAAAAGTTACTTTTCTTCGACGTAGCGTCATTATAGGGGATTCCCTTTGAAGAAAACGAAGGTTACCCAATTTTCGTCGAATGCAGCGCCATCTATCAGAAATAGGAAAAAAAAGTTCAGACAAAAGTTACGTGTTTTTGGATGTAGAATCCGAATCTGTAATAAAAAGTAGGGGTTCCTATTTAAGATTTCAAAGTTACCCCGCGCCCCATCCCCAGGGGGGGCGGGAGGTGGATAATTTTTGTGGAATTGAATTGCGTCCTCAAAACTATTAAGGGTTTATTTGGGACATTTTTGTCATACAATGCTTATTTTTCGAGATATTTAGCAGTCTCAAGTTAAAAAAAATACCCTGTATATATATATATATATATATATATATATATATATATATATATATATATATATATAAAAGATATATAATATATGAATAAAAAAAATATATATATACAGGGTATCCTAAAACCAACGGAATTGCTCTTAATATTAGATTCCTTACAATATTTTAAGAAGAAAATTCTAATACAAAAATGTCGAGGCTATAATAGCTTTTAAACGGGGAGTGATTACATTTAACGAATGGCAGGGCTGAGATTTCGCGCACTCAAGTACGGAAAAATGACAAATGCAAAAAGTGCTCCTATTAATGGGGCGCTCTTTTTATGATATTATTGTCATATAAATTTGCAATATGTTTTCGCTTCTCTATGTATTGCATATTAATACATTTTTTATATTTTAATACATGTTTATATAATATATATGTAACCCTTATAGAAATATTATAATTCACATTCATATACTAAGAATCATTGATTAATTACTTATTTTCAGTATTAAAAGTACAGTATTTAGTAATATTCTGTGATTCAAATATAGCTTTTAGTACTTAAGTATTTTAATATTTAATGTTACAAATCCTACTTTATGATTGATATTTAAATATTGATATGTAATACATCATCCAGTGATAAAATACTTACGCAGAACATTGTCAATATTTAAATACTAATATATAATACTTTGCTAAGTGATGAAATACTTACGCAAAGTACTGTTAAGATTTAAAGTATTAACCCAAACAGCATACAATATTAATAAGTTATTAGATAAATATTTATAAATATTTATTTTGAGTTACTTTTTTGAAATATTATATATATATATATATATATATATATATATATATATATATATATATATATATATATATATATATAT
>NW_022639520.1:1455997-1456195 GCF_010583005.1 Odontomachus brunneus | reverse complement strand
GTGAAGGCAAGATCTGGACATGATCCAACCAGTGAAGGCAAGATCTGGACATGATCCAACCAGTGAAGGCAAGAATTGGACATGATCCAACCGGTCAAGGCAAGATCTGGACATGATCCAACCAGTGAAGGTAAGATCTGGACATGATCCAACCGGTCAAGGCAAGATCTGGACATGATCCAACCAGGAGCAAGATCA
>NW_022639520.1:1455407-1455720 GCF_010583005.1 Odontomachus brunneus | reverse complement strand
CATAATGAGGTGGCGCCCCGTCCATTTGTATCCACATTCTTTGACGTGTATGAAAATCAACGTCTTCAAGCAATTGTGGTAAATGATCCCTGAGGAATTCCAAAAAATTTACACTATTAACATTTCCTTCAAAAGAATAAGGACCAATCAAGAAACCATTTATAATACCACACCAAACATTCACACTCCAGCGATGTTGATTATCTTCTTGTCTATGCCAATGTGGGTTAACATCCGACCAATAATGGCAATTATGTCTATTCAATTCACCATTATTTTTGAACGTCGATTCATCAGAGAACATAACATAATA
>NW_022639520.1:1454935-1455180 GCF_010583005.1 Odontomachus brunneus | reverse complement strand
TTCGATTAATGTATTTTTTGCTTTTGATGTCGAAATAAATGAGTTTTTTAAACAAAAAAACCGCAGGAACTAAGTTTACCACCTAATATATATATACAGGGTGGACCATTTTAATTCATCCAGTTGAATATGTCGAAAACCAAGCGCGGGAGAGAAAAATTTTTCAGACAAAAGTTGTTTGGTTTCGAGGGCACCATAAGATGGTACCATTGCTTTGACCTTGAAGAATTATTTGAAAGTCACAT
>NW_022639520.1:1452619-1453301 GCF_010583005.1 Odontomachus brunneus | reverse complement strand
TTACGCTCTTTAGCATTAGCGCGCGTGAATACCGTAGTGACGAGCACGAACGCACGCTCGTATTAATAGTAAATAGCATAAGGCTGATGGCCTAAAAAACGTAAACACACGCGCGGTAAACGAGAGCTGCCCTTGCGTTTACGTTTTTTAGGCCATCAGCCTTATGCTATTTACTGTTAATACGAGCGCGCGTTCGTGCTCGTCACTACGGTATTCACGCGCGCTAATGCTAAAGAGCGTAACTTTGAAGCCTCTTAACTCGAAAAATACTTAACGAAAAAATACTTAAGTATAGTGTTTTGGAAAGCTCTCGAGATAAGCTACAAGAATATACGATAAAAAATTGGGGTATCCATTTAAAAACATCATTGTGACCTTGACCTGATCTTTATGACGCAACTCAAGGTCAAACTGCTAATATCATAAAATAGATCTTTTTAAACCCTACCACTTTTGTATTTAACATTTTTTTATACAACGCTTTGTTTTCGAGATATTCAGGTGTTCCGGTATATAATATTCACCCTGTATACATCCTTTATAGAAATATCATACTAAGAATCATTGATAATTACTTATTATCGAGTATTTTTAATACTGAAAATAAGTAATTATCAATGATTCTTAGTATGATATTTCTATAAGGGATAAAGAGAAAGGAAAAATTATGAAAATCTATATT
>NW_022639520.1:1452515-1452609 GCF_010583005.1 Odontomachus brunneus | reverse complement strand
CGTACCGCCGGCACCCCGCCGATATACATCCGTTCGCCTTACGATTCGCGAATTCCATGCGCCGTGTCTATTGCGAAGCACCAGCGTCGCGCTG
>NW_022639520.1:1452140-1452505 GCF_010583005.1 Odontomachus brunneus | reverse complement strand
AAAATTAATATTTTGTAAATATTTCTATAAATATTGCACATGAAAAAAATAAATATAATTATTTATAATTATTAAATTAATAAAGAAATAAGAAAATCGAAATTTAAATTGGTAATGTACATTAGAAAAAAATTTTTTAAATGAAAGAAATATATTTTGTTACATATAATTTCTTAACTTAAAAAAACATTTGTTAAATTTTAGAAAATATATAATAAATATACAGAAATATTTTTTAAAATTTGTAAAATAAGCTGTAAAATTATGAATTTATAAATAAAAAAGTGATTTCTTTGACTTAAAATATCTATATATATAAGAATTAACAAATGATTTCTTTACAAGGAGAAAATTAGTGTTTTTAA
>NW_022639520.1:1451856-1451966 GCF_010583005.1 Odontomachus brunneus | reverse complement strand
TAGTTATTTGACCTAAGATGACGTCGCCAAGGTCAGGACAAGGTCAACTTTACTTTTTTAGATAGAAATACATATTTTTTATTACGGCGTTTTATTCTACGTAAAAAAGT
>NW_022639520.1:1451324-1451846 GCF_010583005.1 Odontomachus brunneus | reverse complement strand
TTTAAAACATATATTTTAAAAGAATCTATTCTCTTTTTTTAAATAAATCATTTGCTTTTGTATATGGATATACCATATGGATATACCATATGTACACAATATAAAACGTCTCTCAATAAAAGTGACAGTGATGTAATAGGTAAGGTGAACGACACAAGTATCAGCCCAAGTAACAGACTCACGTCAAAATGACGTAAAAAACTGGTCATAACTGGTCGAATGATGTCAAGTGACTAAATAACGACGTCTTCCCTTATAGAAATATCATACTAAGAATCATTGATTAATTACTTATTTTCAGTTTTAAAAGTATAGTGTTTAGTAATATTTAGTAATTTAGTAATATTGATTCAAATATAGCTCTTAGTGCTCAAGTATTTCAATGTTTAGTGTTAAAAATACTACCTTATGAGTAATTTCAATACTTAAATATTGACATACAATACTTTGTTCAGTGATAAAATACGTATAGCATTGACAATATTTAAATACTAATATGTAATACTTTGCTAAGTGATAAAC
>NW_022639520.1:1451235-1451314 GCF_010583005.1 Odontomachus brunneus | reverse complement strand
ACTTTACCGAAAAATATCAAGAGATAAAAATTATATATTTTGTTCTCATAAAGCTCTGAGAATTTTTTCAGAATTTTAC
>NW_022639520.1:1450895-1451225 GCF_010583005.1 Odontomachus brunneus | reverse complement strand
AGTGCTCAAGTATTTCAATGTTTAGTGTTAAAAATACTACCTTATGAGTAATTTCAATACTTAAATATTGACATACAATACTTTGTTCAGTGATAAAATACGTATAGCATTGACAATATTTAAATACTAATATGTAATACTTTGCTAAGTGATAAACTACGTAAAGTACTGTCAAGATTTAAAGTATTAACCCAGACAGCACACAATATTAATGATAAATATTTATAAATATTAATGATAAATGTTAATAAATATTTATTTCAAATTATTTATTTAAAATATTATATAAATATTTTATAAATATTGTTTTACATATACATAAAGAAAGAG
>NW_022639520.1:1450780-1450885 GCF_010583005.1 Odontomachus brunneus | reverse complement strand
TCTAAAAAAGCAAAGTTGACCTTGTCCTGACCTTGGCGACGTTATCTTAGATCAAATAACTACTGTGATTAAATACGACTTGTTAAGCCTTACAACTTTCATTGA
>NW_022639520.1:1450467-1450770 GCF_010583005.1 Odontomachus brunneus | reverse complement strand
AGTGATAAACTACGTAAAGTACTGTCAAGATTTAAAGTATTAACCCAGACAGCACACAATATTAATGATAAATATTTATAAATATTAATGATAAATGTTAATAAATATTTATTTCAAATTATTTATTTAAAATATTATATAAATATTTTATAAATATTGTTTTACATATACATAAAGAAAGAGAGGAAAAAGTATGAAAATCTTTATTCAAAATATTATTAAAATATAGGCTAAATATCTGAATTTTTTATACAATATGTGAACAAAAAATTAATTTGTTGTAATATTTTGTAAATATTTCTA
>NW_022639520.1:1450149-1450457 GCF_010583005.1 Odontomachus brunneus | reverse complement strand
GTATTTCTATCTAAAAAAGCAAAGTTGACCTTGTCCTGACCTTGGCGACGTTATCTTAGATCAAATAACTACTGTGATTAAATACGACTTGTTAAGCCTTACAACTTTCATTGAAAACATTTTTCTCTAAAATGTTCCCCCGCCGAGTTTTCTTGCCGTTGCCGAATTTATGGGACACACTGTATACAGGGTGAATATTATATACCGGAATACCTGAATATCTTGAAAACAAAGCGTTGTATAAAAAAATGTTAAATACAAAAGTTGTAGGGTTTAAAAAGATCTATTTTATGATATTAGCAGTTTGA
>NW_022639520.1:1449994-1450139 GCF_010583005.1 Odontomachus brunneus | reverse complement strand
TTTTTTTTATGAAAATGCAACTTTATTGTGAAAAAATGGTTATAAATGAATCATTCAAAGTATTGCCCAACGCTAGCTACAACTTTTTCCCATCTTTCTGGCAGAGCTCGAATACCATTACGGTAAAAACGTTCGTCTTGTGAGA
>NW_022639520.1:1449836-1449984 GCF_010583005.1 Odontomachus brunneus | reverse complement strand
GAATTTTGGAGTCGGAGACGGGATGGGTTCGTTGAGGCTGGGAAAGGACGGTAAATAATCACGGAGTCGGGTCTCGATGTAATAGACAAATTTTATTAGGACGGATTTCCCCGCCCTGAGATCGAACGCGGTACACCAAGTCGGAAGC
>NW_022639520.1:1449621-1449826 GCF_010583005.1 Odontomachus brunneus | reverse complement strand
CCATTTCTTATTGTATATTCTTGTAGCTTATCTCGAGAGCTTTCCAAAACACTATACTTAAGTATTTTTTGTTAAGTATTTTTCGAGTTAAGAGGCTTCAAATTTACGCTCTTTAGCATTAGCGCGCGTGAATACCGTAGTGACGAGCACGAACGCACGCTCGTATTAATAGTAAATAGCATAAGGCTGATGGCCTAAAAAACGT
>NW_022639520.1:1449317-1449611 GCF_010583005.1 Odontomachus brunneus | reverse complement strand
TGCTGATCAGCCAGACCATGTGCCATCGAACGGAACAAGTAATAATCAGACGGCGCAATATCTGGGGAATATGGCGGGTGAGGTAGGACTTCCCATTTGAGCATTTCCAAGTAGGTTTTAATGGGTGTATATCAGTTGGACACGGGGCAATTGGACACAGTCCAATCACAAGTCACTGTTCCAAGGGACCCTACAAATGTCTCTAATCACACGGTGCTGTGATTGGCTGTGTCCAAATGCACCGTGTCCAAGTGCACCGCTCCTGGTTTTTGGCAACATGAGGCCAAACGCGAG
>NW_022639520.1:1448127-1449307 GCF_010583005.1 Odontomachus brunneus | reverse complement strand
ATCAGACATTTTCACACAACCAAAAGTATATAACGCAAAAACAAAATCACTAACGTATCAAAGCGGTATGTCTAAGCTTGGTTCATGACGTTTTGGATATGTCAAAATCGACCAGCACTTACTGCTAGAGCATCTATTGACAAACAGCAGGAACTTAGTTGCGCACCTAATATTACACATGAAAAAAAATAAAATTATTAAATTAAATTAATGAAAAAATAAGAAAATCGAAATTTAAATTGATAATGTATATATACTGCGACGAATTTCTCGCGATACCGTTGATTCGCCAGTAAATTTCCGCCGGCTCCCGACACGCGATCCTCCAAACGCGAGAAGTTGGGCGCCAGGTGCGGAAACGGCCGCACCACCGCACAAAGAAAAATCGCAAAAGAACACCGACCCTATCGGAACTCACCGATAGGCTAATCGTGTCAGAAGTCGTACGGGACAGGTAGCTCCTGGGAATTTTGGAGTCGGAGACGGGATGGGTTCGTTGAGGCTGGGAAAGGACGGTAAATAATCACGGAGTCGGGTCTCGATGTAATAGACAAATTTTATTAGGACGGATTTCCCCGCCCTGAGATCGAACGCGGTACACCAAGTCGGAAGCGACGCTACGCGGAGTCGCGTGCCGTCCGCATCGATATGCGAGTCGGCAGAGGACCTAGGGTCGGTCCCTAGGTCTCGAGAGTTCGCGGCCGCTCTATGGACGAGACGATACGACAAACCGGTAGCTAGAGCAGATAGGAGGTCTTACAGGTTCAATGACTCGCCCTTCGGTGTGACTGCGGTGTCTTGGTCCTCCGCGAGGGGTGTCTTCCGCCTCGGTCTCGCCGGCGCTCTCTCTCTCTCTCCTCTCTCTCTCTCTCGTCCGCCTGCACTCTCTCTCGCGTCCTCGTCTGCACGCTCGCTCTCGTACTCGCCGGTACACTGGCTCTCTCACGCGCGCACTCTCTCTCTCCGCTGCGCTCGCTCTCTCATGCGTGCACTCTCTCTCTCGGCCGTCCGCTCTCCCACGATATCACCAACGGCTCGAAAAAAAAGACTCGGGATCGATACTGCGAAAGTCTAGTGAATCGTCTCGTCGCGACGGTAGCCGATAGGAGATTGCTCGCTCCGATCGCCCTCGTTCTGTCGATCGCTGATCCGCTCCTCCGCCTCCACCGCCCCTCTCGTT
>NW_022639520.1:1444937-1448117 GCF_010583005.1 Odontomachus brunneus | reverse complement strand
CAAATGACTATTATTTGGCACAAAATCAGACATTTTCACACAACCAAAAGTATATAACGCAAAAACAAAATCACTAACGTATCAAAGCGGTATGTCTAAGCTTGGTTCATGACGTTTTGGATATGTCAAAATCGACCAGCACTTACTGCTAGAGCATCTATTGACAAACAGCAGGAACTTAGTTGCGCACCTAATATTACACATGAAAAAAAATAAAATTATTAAATTAAATTAATGAAAAAATAAGAAAATCGAAATTTAAATTGATAATGTATATATACTGCGACGAATTTCTCGCGATACCGTTGATTCGCCAGCAAATTTCCGCCGGCTCCCGACACGCGATCCTCCAAACGCGAGAAGTTGGGCGCCAGGTGCGGAAACGGCCGCACAAAGAAAAATCGCGAAAGAACACCGACCCTATCGGAACCCACCGATAGGCTAATCGTGTCAGGAGTCGTACGGGACCGGTAGCTCCTGGGAATTTTGGAGTCGGAGACGGGATGGGTTCGTTGAGGCTGGGAAAGGACGACAAATAATCACGGAGTCGGGTCTCGATGTAATAGACAAATTTTATTAAGACGGGTTTCTCCGCCCTGAGATCGAACGCGGTACACCAAGTCGGAAGCGACGCTACGCGAAGTCGCGCGCCGTCCGCATCGATATGCGAGTCGGCAGAGGACCTAGGGTCGGTCCCTAGGTCTCGAGAGTTCGCGGCCGCTCTACGGACGAGACGATACGACAAACCGATAGCTAGAGCAGATAGGAGATCTTACAGGTTCGATGACTCGCCCTTCGGTGTGACTGCGGTGTCTCGGTCCTCCGCGAGGGGTGTCCTCCGCCTCGGTCTCGCCGGCGCTCTCTTTCTCTCCTCTCTCTCTCTCGTCCTCACCTGCATTCTCTCTCGCGTCCTCGCCTGCACGCTCGCTCTCGTACTCGCCGGTACACTCGCTTTCTCACGCGCGCACTCTCTCTCCGCTGCGCTCGCTCTCTCACGCGTGCACTCTCTCTCTCTCTCTCTCTCTCGACCGTCCGCTCTCCCACGATATCACCAACGGCTCGAAAAAAAAACTCGGGATCGGTACTGCGAAAGTCTAGTGAATCGTCTCGTCGCGACGGTAGCCGATAGGAGATTGCTCGCTCCGATCGCCCTCGTCCTGTCGATCGCTGATCCGCTCCTCCGCCTCCGCCGCCCCTCTCGTTTGCTCTCAATCCTTTCGTGGTCTCGAAAATTCGGTAGCCTGGATTATTATTATTCGAGACTGTTCTTCTCGCCGGCGTATTTCGTGGCTTTGATCCAGTGGTACTGTTTCCCGTCTCAGCTGAGTGGGCCCTCTCTGGCCCCTCGAGAAACGTCAAGCTGAAAATATAAACAGCACGACCGCTCTGGCTCTTGGCGTGACGGCGGCAATTATCGCGCTGCTGAATATTCGTGATCGATCGAATATTTCGGCACGCGATATACGATCCCAGAATATTCTCTGTCCAATAGCGATCGAACTTTCGAGAACTATTCTGGCAATCGACGGAAAAGAAGATCGTTACCCTGATCAGGAGCGTATTCACCTGAGCGGCGACGATAGTGGTGTAGGCGATATTCTTTTCGTCCTACGGCGTCCTCGGCTTCCCTCCTCTTCGCTGGTCGACCAAAAGGGGAGCCTGGGGGCACAAAACTCGGGGCGCGATGACCTCTCTATCTGCTCCACGAACTTTCCGAATTGTTTAACCGCCGGCGGACGCCGGCGTACGCGAAACAAAACGCGGGCTCGGTCGCGGCGGCGGAAATATTTGCGAAATTGGTTCTTATTATTTTGTGACGGGCGCCTCCACGGCCGCCACGTCACAATACATTAAAAAAAAATTCGTAAATCAAAAAAATATATTGTGTTAAATATAATTTCTTAACTTAAAAAAATATATTTATTAGATTTTAGAAAATATGTAATAAATAAAAAGAAATATTTTTTAAATTTGTAACGCTCTTGCGTTACGTGTGGAATAGTCTTAGTTGATACGGTCCAAGGCTAGGCTTAATAACTTTGAAGCAGTGGTATAGGTAACAATAAGTGTAAATTATACTCTTGAATAAACGCTATTTACAATTATATACAGGTAGAGTAACGCCATTAGTGTTTGGTGTTTTCAGCGTGTGTACTCAGCGGGATTTAAACGATTGTTGATACCGGCTTTTAATCGAGCCGGTTTCGGAGCGGTTGTTGTCGCGATGTGTTTCGCGACTTGTATATGCGAGATGTGTTACGCGGTGTCGGGGCGATTTGCGAGCGCGATGATGTGTTTAGCGTCGGATACGCGTATTCGAGAGCGCTCCAATGTGTTGGAGATCTCGGCCGCGTGGTCGGTGCTTTCGCGGTGAGCATAAACGGGTCGACAGAATGGTCTAGTAAGCGGATGTCGACGTCGCGTATCTACCTCGGTCGACGGAACAGTCTAGGTAGAGGATGTCAACGTCGCGTATCCACCTCAGTCAACGGAACGGTATAGGTAGAGGATGTCGACATCGCGTATCCACCTCGGTCGACGGAATGGTATAGGTAGCGGATGTCGGGTGTATATCAGTTGGACACGGGGCAATTGGACACAGTCCAATCACAAGTCGCTGTTCCAAGGGACCCTACAAATGTCTCTATTCACACGGTGCTGTGATTGGCTGTGTCCAAATGCACCGTATCCAAGTGCACCGCTCCCGCGGATGTTGACGTCGCGTATCCACCTCCGTCGACAGAATGATATAGGTAGCGGATGTCGACGTCGCGTATCCACTTCGGTCGACGGAATCTCTAGGAAGTGGTGAGATGAAAGGTTTGCTACGAGTTATGATCGGTTGAGCGTCTCAGAGGAGCTCTCCGGCGGATCTCTCTCGATATCGTTTTCGTGTCCGCTTTTATATCCGAATTTCGAAACAGCGAAGCTGTTTGTTGATTTCGCGAATGTTCGGCGTTTAGCAATTTGTTGTTTTTATTGTCGTGACGATCCTTCGTCTTTCGTGGATCGTCACATCATCCCCCCTCCCCTCTTCGCAGTGCCCGTCTCGGACACTTAAGCCTAACTATGTACACGCTAACTATTAGGTGGTAAACTTAGTTCCTGCGGTTTTTTTGTTTAAAAAACTCATTTTTTCGACATCAAAAGCAAAAAATACATTAATCGAAGTATTTTCCG
>NW_022639520.1:1439854-1444927 GCF_010583005.1 Odontomachus brunneus | reverse complement strand
AATCAAAAGAAAAAATAGCACTGCTCGCTTAAATGAATCTCTTCGCACTGAATTTTATTGATAAATGTCTAACCTCTAAAATGCAGCCAGTTTCAGATGTCAAAATAAATTACACCTACAACTAATGTCATCTAACTGTGAGCCGCAGGAACTAAGTTTACCACCTAATATATACACACTAACTCTTATAACGAAATAATATAACGAAATGTATAACTGTTTGATTATCGCGAATAAAAACCGTAACCGATTTAAACTGATTCGCGCAAAAAGTCATGAATGAAACAAGATGAAATTCGAATGTTCAAGGAACATAACTATATTCCAAAAGAAAACAAGAATTTTGGGTGAACACACTCGCGATACGCGATGAAGAAGATCGATAACGAAAATCAGAAACTCTTCAACGAAGAAGGCGGCAGACAGCCGCGCAGGAAAGCAGTAACTCGTTGTCGAAAGAAAAGCGGTGAACAGCCGTGCAGGAACCAAGAGCTCGACGACGAGGAAGCGGCGGGCAGCTGCGCGCGAAACAGGAGCGCGTCGTCGAAGGTTAGCGGCTGAGGCCGCGCAGGAACCAGGAGCTTCGTCGTCGGGGAGACGGCGAGTAGCCACGCAGAAAACAGGAACACGTCGACGAGGTTAACGGCGAAGGTCGTGCAGGAACCAGGAGTTCGTCGACGGGGAGGCGGCGGGCAGCCGCGCAGGAAACAGGAGCACGTCGACGAAGGTTGGCGGCGGAGGTCGCACTGGAACCAGGAGCTCATCGACGGAGAGGCGGCGGACAACCGCGTAGGAAACAGGAACACGTCGACGAAGGTTGGCGGCGGAGGCCGCGCAGGAACCAGGAGCTCGTCGACGATGGTTGACGGCGGAGGCCGCGCAGGAACCAGGAGCTCGTCGACGGGGAGGCGACGGGCAGCTGCACAGGAAACAGGAGCTAGTCGACGGGGAGGCGGCGGGTCTGAAAAAATGTCGTATGCTTCTCCTTCTCGAGAAGCTCTACCCTTATAGAAATATCATACTAAGAATCATTGATAATTACTTATTTTCAGTATTAAAAATACTGGATAATAAGTATAATAATTATCAATGATTCTTAGTATGATATTTCTATAAGGGTAGCATATGAACCATAAGGCAGCAACTTGCCGTAAAAACAAATAGTTGTAATGTTTGGTCGCCTAGCTGCGTGAACTCGTGAGTAGACTCGTTACAGGTGCCTGACGACAGCCGATGCTCAGCTTCAAGAGAAATCTCAGCTTGTTACTAAGCCGAGTTCGTAATCATTTCTCAACAATAACCTAATATAACTATATAAATCCTAAACCTATTAACTAAACTTTTAAACTAATCTAAACTATTGAATCGCAATATACCATAATTATACTGTACTAAGCTTTTCGTTTTACTTGGCCCTGTATGCGGCCCTTAACTCGCCCGTCTCCGTGAACTTGAACCGCCAGAATCACCGTCGACGTACCGTCGGTACCTATGCGACTTGTGTGCCGCATAGTACGGCACTTTCGACGGCTCTTTTGTTTGAGATCCTGACCCGGCTTATCGGACGCGTGCCGCGGTTTGCTTGTCGGCAGTGGGAGCGGTGCACTTGGACACGGTGCATTTGGACACAGCCCATCACCGTGTGATTAGAGACATTTGTATGGTCCCTTGGAACAGCGACTTGTGATTGGACTGTGTCCAATTGCCCCGTGTCCAACTGATATACACCCGTCGGCAGTTCTATTCGCATTTTATATTTGCATGGTACGCCTTTATAGAAATATCATACTAAGAATCATTGATAATTACTTATTATCCAGTATTTTTAATACTGAAAATAAGTAATTATCAATGATTCTTATTATAATATTTCTATAAGGGCGTCTGATATCACTCTCACAGCTGGCTGGATCGCGGCCCCAGTGTGGCTCCCTGTTGATCTTGGTTTTGTTGCGTTGCCAGTCTGGGTAATCGGTGGTGTCTTGATCGGTCTCAGCTCGGCGGTTACCGCTGTTCCAGCCAGTGTTCTGCGTTGCACCTCACGTGACTGGTCTGATCGGCGTGATGTAGAATTTGGTCGCTGTGGCTTGCCCATCAGTATGTCGCGCTTCTCCTAAGCGACCCTGGCTGATGGTGGGATCTTTCTGCACGCAATGGCTGGTCTCCGTTGTTGTGGCATGTCTCTTGGTGCCCTTTTCCCCGGTGGTAAAAGTTTTGGTTGCCCGGACCTCTGCTTTTCTTCCTCCATTTGGCTGCTCGACTGGAGAAGGCTGTCCCATAAGGCTTGGGCTTCACTCTCGCTCCAAGTGCGCAGCGTTTCGATCGTTTTGTCGACGTTAATGACTTCCATCGTCGGCGACTGTTGATCCTTATTGCTCCTTTGATCCATTTTTAGCGTTATCATGTCTGTGTTTCTGTCCCTGGTTGTCCTGGCTTGTTATTATTGTTGCCTTTTGCATATTGTAATTTCGATGTTTGGCCCCTAATGTACCCTTGGATCAGTCTTTGCTGGGATTAGGCCATATTTTATTCGAGTAATGGTCCCACACAACACGCATGTCTAAATGACGTCTTAAAGACGTCTTATGTAAGACGTCTTTATGATGCTTCTAAAAGTCGTCTAAAAGACGTCTTATTTCAAATATTTTTAAGACGTTATCCAAAAGACGTCTTAAAATTGTCTAAAATAAAACGCCTTTAAAACATTATAAAAAGACGTCTTAAAGACGTCTTAAAAACATCATATTTTAGACGCCCTTTAGACATTAGGAAAAGACGTCTTAAAGACGTCTTAAAAACATCTTATTCCCTTATAGAAATATCATACTAAGAATCATTGATAATTATATATTTTCAGTATTAAAAATACTGGATAATAAGTAATTATCAATGATTCTTAGTATGATATTTCTATAAGGATTTAAGACGTCTTTAAGACACTAAAAAAAGACGTATATACCTTTTAAAAAAGACGTCTATAAGACATTTACAAAAACATCTTAAAGCAATGTTAAAAACATCTTATTTCAGACGTTCTTAAGTGTTTAGAAAATGGCGTCTTAAAGACGTTTAAAAAAGACGTCTTTCAGACAATTGTAAAATGATTGAATTGTCTTAAAGATGTCTTCCTTAAGACGTTTTTAAGACGTTACCCAAAATATGTCGTGAAGACGTTATCAAAAAACATTATAACTGTTTTAATTAATATAGTATATAAAATTAATAAGCATCTAAATAATTGCTTGTGCAATATTGCGAGACACGATAAGTTGTGAATTGCACTTTATGACAATCTGAATAAATAATTATAAATAAATATTAAGACAAATGTCATAGCAACAGTTATCAACATGTAACATGTTGATTGTTTAACGTTTGTCTTCAAATAGTGAATAGAGAACTACAGCTCCATCACTTCCCCTTATAGAAATATCATACTAAGAATCATTGATAATTACTTATTTTCCGTATTAAGAATACTGGATAATAAGTAATTATCAATGATTCTTAGTATGATATTTCTATAAGGGTCGGACCGGGAAGTATTTGAAAAAATATAATTTTATTAAAAGATATGTATATATTTATATAAAAAATAACGTTTTGCCCCTTGTCCACAATTTAGGGCACCCACTTAGGGTTACATTGACTAAGTTTCCATCGAGGGATCGAATCGGGTTAGAGTCGGGTTAAGTTTGTTCTTGTCCGCGTGGGTGGCGGACGTAAAGAATACCCCCAACGTATGGCCTGCGTGTCGTAAAAGGCGACTAAAAGGCCCTCATGGGTGGGTTGCTGCGCCCATGAGTATTAGGAGCCGGAGGGCTCCCCTCCTTCTCGCTTCAGAGAGGGAGGGAAGCCCAAAAGCGCCTACAGCAGGGGAGCGTACCGGATCCCTTATGCCAGTATGGTACCGGTCTCTCGGGTGGACAGCGGCGCCCGAGAGTTTCAGAGGAAGGCGAGCGCGCCCGGCTGTCCTTAGGACAGCCGGTGCGGGTGAACCAACCTCACCGCGGGGGCAGTCGGGTCCCTCATGCCAGTACGGCAATCGGCCTCCCGGGTGGGCAGCTGCGCCCGGGAGTAGTAAGATCCTCGGTGAATACTTCACCGGGGATCCACAGCGGGGGCAGGGCGGGCTCCTGAGGCTCCGTTGAGCCAAACCGCCCTGGGGGGCGGCCCTAAAAGCCGCCCGGGTTGGGGGGCCGCCGTCAAGCCTCTCATAAATACATGATGGAACAACGTAAAAAAGAAACGACTTCCGGCGGGTCTGGTACGTCGGGCCGGCGCGGGGGGGGCTGTTGTCCCAGGCACCCCCGTGTCGTCAACGGACTATGGGCCACAAGAAACCGGCGCGTCAACGGCGGGCGCGCCGGCGGGTAGTGCAATTGCCGAGGGAAGGGGGGAATCTAGGGAAAAGAAAGGGGAAAGTGAGGAAGGAGGGGGAAAAAGAAGGAAGATAGAGGAAGAGCAGGAAAAGCCTCGGACAGGGATAAAGGAAAAGATAGCGGAAGAGGATAAGGGGATGGAAGTGGAAGAGAAGGAGGGGTGGCCGGATCCCCACAGAACGATTAAGACCCGGGAGTTTGTACTCACACGGCTTCAGTATCTTAAGGAAAGTGCCGGGCACATCGGCGATATAGTTGGGAAAAGCAAGAGGATGAGTGGGGTGGAAAAGGGAAATATTATGAGAAGCAAAGAAGAAATGTTAAGATATGGGGAGGAAATAGTAAAGATATTTAGAATGAGAACAGAAGTACTAGAGGGAACGTTAAGAGAAAGGGACGAGTTATTGGAAAGGTATGAAAATGATGAGGCAGGACGAACATTGGAATTGTATAGACACAGAAGGGTAACACGAAAGATGGAAATGGAAAAGGAATCATGGGCATTGGAAAGGAGAGGATTAATGAAGGAAATAAAAGAAAAGGAAGGAAAAATAAAAGAGATGGGGCTCAGAAAAAGGGAGACGGCGGATCGGGCCGTGTCTCCGTTTCCGGAGGCGCGGCCCGATCTGAGGGATAGGGCGACGTCCCCGATGCGGGACGCCACGCAGGGGCGTCGGCCGGCGGTGGCCGC
>NW_022639520.1:1432107-1432307 GCF_010583005.1 Odontomachus brunneus | reverse complement strand
CCCCCGTGTCGTCAACGGACTATGGGCCACAAGAAACCGGCGCGTCAACGGCGGGCGCGCCGGCGGGTAGTGCAATTGCCGAGGGAAGGGGGGAATCTAGGGAAAAGAAAGGGGAAAGTGAGGAAGGAGGGGGAAAAAGAAGGAAGATAGAGGAAGAGCAGGAAAAGCCTCGGACAGGGATAAAGGAAAAGATAGCGGAA
>NW_022639520.1:1424020-1432097 GCF_010583005.1 Odontomachus brunneus | reverse complement strand
GGGGGGGGGGGGGCCTTCCGTTCCCGCCGGGCCCGTCGCGGTCCCCTCGCGGGGTCGTGACTGGGTCGCGGCGGGTGGGGCGGGCGGAAGGAGAGGAAAGGGCCTAAAATGGGGAGAAAGTGGAACGCCGGGCTCGGGGCGCCTGGTGGTGCCCCGGGTGCCGCCGGTGCCGCCGGCGACGGCGGTGGTGGCGGTGCGCGTGGAGGGAGGCCTCTCGTACGCGGAGGCTATCCGCAGGGTGCGGGAGGTCCTCCTCCAGGGAATGGGGGTCCGTCCGGCCTTTGTGAGGAGAGCCGCGAGCGGCGGCCTCCTCCTGGGGCTGGCGGGCCCAGACAGAGAAGGCAGGGACCGGGGAGCCGACGACCTGGCCGATAAGGTCAGGGCGGCGCTCCCCGGGGCCTCGGTAACAAGGCCCAGGAGGTATGGGGAGGTCCGGCTCGTCGGTATTGACGAGTCGGTCCTCCCCGTGGAGATCACAGGAGCTCTGGCGGCCCGCGGTAATTGCGGGCCAACGGAGATCCAGGTGGGCCCCATCCGGCGCGGCTGGGGGGGGGCGGTCGGGACAGCTTGGGCCCGTCTCCCCCTGGAGTCTGCCGTGATGGTGGCCAGGGAGGGAAGAGTGGCGCTGGGGTGGGCGGGTGCGCGGGTGGAAATGCTCGCAGCTCTCTCGCTCCAGTGCCACAAGTGTTGGAGGCTCGGCCACATCCGGGCGGCCTGCTCCGCGTCAATCGACTGGAGTGGGCTCTGTTACCGGTGTGGCCGGGCGGGGCACTTCGCGCGGGACTGCGCAGGGAGCGCGGCCTGCGCGGTGTGCTCCGAGGATGGCAGGGACTCGGGCCACCGGGTGGGTGGTCCCGAGTGCCCAATGGGGGGTGGTGCTCCGGCGGGCGGAAGACCGCCGGGGCATCGCAGGGGTCGACCGCCGAACGCGGCCGGCTCGGGTTGCCTCCCTACGGGAGGCGTGCCGATGGACCACGGGGAGTTACCGCTGGATCCGGCCGGTGGAGAGGGCCCCGGTCTGACCATCTAGACCGGGGCCACGGCGCCGGCCGAACATCAGGCCGGCGTCGAGGGGGGTCGGTGCCGGGCGGGATTCCGCCTCCACCGGTCCCCCCTCTCCCCTACGGGTCGCTTGGGGGGTGTGCGGGGGCGCACCCTCCAATCATAGCGGCCCGGGAGGGAGGCGGCGCGGTGTTGGGTCGCACCGCGCCGCTGCTCAGGAGGAGCGCGACCGGGGGTGATTTATTACCCCCGGATCGGGAGGGGTCCTCAGGACCGCGGAGGGGGATCCGCGGATGTTATACGCAAGTGGTTCCCGCGGGCCCCCTGATGACCGCTGAGGACGGACCCGCCAGGGGTTTTAGTGGGTAGGGCCCCCCGAACATCCTCGGGGGGGGAGGAGCCCCACATAACTCCCCGGAGATCTCCCCCCGGCGGTCTCCCCCCGGAGATCGTTGGCATGCGTAACGCATTTTCCCTGGCTTACAAAAAAAAAAGGAGACGTCCTGCGCTCGAGCGGGGGGAGGTACCCACACCCGCGTCTGCACACCGAAGGCGCCGCCTCACGGTACGCGGGGGGTGGACGGGTGTCCGGGCCGCTCGAACGTATTTCGAGGCCTGGGTCGGATACCCTGGGATTGGCGCCGGCTATTGTGCCGGCGACTTTCTGTCGTGTGGGCAGCTGCGCACGGGAGTAATAGGGGAAAAGTGAGAGGGCCCGGTTCGTCCAATATGGGCGGCCGGTGCCGGTGAGCTGACCCCTACAGCGGGGGCGGCCGAGTCCCAAATGCCAGCACGACAACCGGTCTTCTCTCTCGAGTGGCCGCTGCGCCGAGAGAGTACCAGGGGCCGGCGCGGCCGATTTGCCCATCGGGCGATCGGTTGGGTCGGCCCTTACAGCGGAGAGCCCGGGGGGCGGCGATTGCGACATGGTAAAGTCGCTGCCCCGGGCGGAGCATCAGCTGGCGCCCACGGCGGTACGCGGCATGGGTGGGTCGCAACATCCTTTCGCCGTTGTCCGTTCGTGAGGCCCCCCGCGTGGCGGCGACCCCGACGGTGCCTACATGGTCGGAGGTATGGGACCCCCGAAACCGGTTCAGTCCCTTGTGGACTGGGGCGGGAGTAGGGGGCAGGAGCCCAGTGCCCCCTGTGCGGAATTCTTGGGGGGCCCGAGACATAGGTCCTCTCCCGGCGAGTACGCCGGGCATCCTCCTTCTCCTAACGGGGGGGAGGATGGGAGATTCGCCGGAGGACCGAGCCGTCGGGGTTGGTGGGATACACTACCAATGGCAGATCATGACATTGATGTAGTCGAGGAGGGCAGGGCCGCCACGTCATCGGCGGTCTTGGGGACCACAAGCTTGTGGTCTCGAGTGAAGCTGTAGCAGCGGCTTCACAAACAGGTGAGGCAGAGGGCGCGCCAGCCACCAGCCGCCCTCAAGGGGATGTCGGTGAAGAGCCGACAAACGTGAGCGGCGAGGGGAGCGGGGTGCCCAGTCGGGACGCCTCGCCATCGTTCGCCCGCCCGCAGAGCGTGGAGAGACGGCGGACAAAATCCGCCTTTCAAAGGCGCGCGTCGGCTGGGGGGGGAAACCTCCCTCCCTCCCGGGCGTCGAGCCAGACGAGGCCGTGGCCTCGACATCGGTGGAGGGAAGGGGCGGCGGGGATGCTGGCGGCAGCCGGACTAGGTCGCCGTCCTCGTCCCCGTCGCGCCGATCAACCAGAGTCGCGAATGGGCGGCAGGGTGCTGGCTCCAAGAATGGGGTCAGCGCGCTGGTCGTCCAGAGCGACAGGCTCGGGGAGGAAGAGGGGGATGAGGCGCTACTGCGGGAGATCTTAGATCCCTCCGTCAGGCCGTCGACCCTGAGAGCCGCCCGGGTGGCGGAGGAGGAGACCGGGATCCTTCGCGGCCTCGGGGCGCAACCCACGCCGGAGATCTCGTCCATGGCCCTCAAAGCCGCGGACGAGGTTAAAAAGGTCGCGGAGAGTTCCCGTAATCTTTAGGGGGCCTACCGGGGGGCCCTATGGAGCGCGGCGGCCAGGATGACCGCGTGCAGCCTCGCCCTGGTGCAGAGGACCAATAACACCGACGGGTCCGGCACGGGCGAGGCCGCAAGACGGGAGATGGTGGCGGACGCGGAGGAGCGCGAGCGCCTAAAGGCGGAGGGCGCGCTGCTCCGCATACAAGTCGCCACCCTCGAGAGAAAACTGGAGAAGGCCCGCAGATCCGGCACCTCCAGCAACCTGCGGGACGAAACCCCGTCCCCCATGGAGGTGGACGGGGAAGAAGGCGACAACCTCAGGACTCGGCCGCTGGGGGGTCCTAACAGCCGGGACTCCTCCGCCGACCGTAAAAGGAAGAGGGCCGGACATCAGGACGAGGATTCCCCGTCCTCTCCCATCGGAAGTAGGAAGAGGGTACCCCTGCCGATCCCTTCCTCCTCAAGTGAGAAGGAAATGATGGTGGAGGGAGCCGCCGGGTCCATCAGAACCCTATTCCCGACTTCCGAAGAAGCGGAAGTCGGGAGACGATGCAGGGAAAAGGTGGCGCGGGACGTGCGGGGGGGACACTGCCCCCGGGAAACGCCCCTTCTCTCAAGGCGCGCGAGGAGACAACGTGGTTTCCAGTGGCCGAAAGAAGAATGCCGCGGTGGCGACGACGGCCGGCGGGGGGACGCCCCAACAAACGCGGCCGAAGGACATGCGGAGGACCCGCCAGGATAAAGGGCGGGCCTCCGTGGCGTCTGGCGGGGATCTGGAGGCCTTGGTAGCGGCCCTGGTTCCCCGCATAGTTGAGGCTCTGCGGGCCGAACCCTCCGAATTATCCGGAGGGGGACCCGCACAGCCCCAACAAGCCTCCCAAAAAGGAAGGAGGGGGGCGACTGCGGGGGGCGGGGCGCAGAACGCCTCCCCGACCCCTCAGAACCCGCCCCGATCCCCGGCAATTTCCGCCCCCAACGACGAGGGGGGGGGAAGAAGCCGGGGAAGAAGAAGAAGAAGAAAAAGAAGAAGAGCAGCGGGAGTGAGCGGCGGCCTTCGAAAGATATGGCCGCCTCCCGCTGCTTTTGCGTAGGAAGTGGGCCCCCCCGACAAAACAGGACTACGACATCGCGGTCCTCGGGGGCCCACGACAGCTCTCCTCCCTCCGAGACCGGGTCCGGATCCTGGGCCCGTGTGGTGGGGAGGAGAGAAAAACAAGGAGGAGGGAGGCCAAAACAGACCTCCCAACCCGCCCCCCAAAAGCCGCGGCCCAGACAAGGTGCCGCGGAGAAGGGAGGCGAAAAGGGGAAGAAGATCCTCAACGCCGTGGGGGGCGGGAAAAAACCCGTCCTCCCCAAGGCTCCTCGCGCCGCCGCGATCACGGTGAGCTGCCCCGCTGGCAGTTACGCCGATGTGATGCGGGCGAGGAGCCAAATCGACTTGGGTGAGCTGGGGATCGGGGACCTCAGGACCAGGAGGGCCGTCACTGGCGCCCTGGTCCTCGAGATCCTCGGTCTCGAAGGACATGCCAGGGCGGACGCCCTGGCTAATAGAATGGTGGCCGACAAAGAGGACGTACGCATAGCGCGTCCCGCGAAGAGAGCCGACATCCGAGTCCGCGACCTGGACGATGCGGCCACCGTGGAGGATGTAATCTCCGCGGTGGCGGTCGCCGGGGGCTGCGAACCCGGCGAAATAAAGGCTGGGGAGATCCGCCCTGGATCCGACCGCATGGGGACCCTCTGGCTGAGGTGTCCCCTTGCGGTCGCCAAGAAGATTGCGGACGGAGGACGTATACGCGTAGGTTGGTCCTCCGTCCGCGTGGAGGCCCTGAGCAGCCGTCCCCTCCAATGCTACAAATGCTTGGAGTTGGGCCACGTCAGGGCCTCCTGTAAGAGTAAGGCCGACCGCAGTGGTCTCTGCTACCACTGCGGTTCGGCCGGCCACAGGGCCGCGGCGTGCGATGCACCGGCGACATGCCCGGTGTGCCGCGACGCCGGGCGGCCCTGTGGTCATAGAGTCGGAGGCCCCGTTTGCCAAATGGCGAAGCGGGGCAAAGGGGGACGGAGTGGGAGGAGGAGACGTAAAGCCTCAAATACCCCTCCCACTCCACCCCCAGGGAATGAACAGGAGTTCCCCCCCCCCCGACACCGAAGGGGAAGGCTCCAAAACTCGCGACCCCGGTCTCCCAAGCGGAGCCTGCCCCCAAAGAGCAGAGAGTTCCGCGGGCGGCTGGCGCCAGCAAGAGAGCGGGATCGCGGGAGAGGGATAACCCAATCGAGGGCCTCTCTCCCGCGAAGAAGTCAGGGGATGGCCTGGAGGAGTGCGGAGCTAAGCCATAATGGCTACCCGCCTCCTCCAGGCAAATCTTAACCGCGCACGCGGAGCTCAGGGGCTTTTCATGCAGTCCCTCCGCTAGCGCGGTTGTGGGCTGTGAATCGCCTCCGAGTCCCCGGGAGTAACCCCACCATAATGGGTGACGTTGCGGGACGGGGTGGTATGTGCTCGGTGGCGATCTTCTGGCAGGAGGGAGATGCCTCTCCCCCGATCTCATTCGTGGAGAGAGGGAGAGGTTACGTCGCGGTCGAGTGGGGGGGCCCTGGATGTGGTCGGAGTTTATGCCCCACCCTCGTGGAACCTCGCTCACTTCGAGCACCTTTTGGGCCGGCTAGGGGACCTCATTTCGAGGCGTCCCCAAAGACCGGTCCTGGTGGCTGGGGACCTCAACGCCAAATCGGCACTGTGGGGGTTTTCGGTCAGGTGTCGAAGGGGCGGGGTGTTAGAGGAATGGGTCGCGTCCCACGGCCTCTGTACCATCAACAGAGGCCGAAGGAGCACCTTCGTCGGGCCGCAGGGGAGATCGGTGATAGACGTCACCTTTGAGTCTCCCCAGGCGGCCCGACTCATACAGGATTGGAGGGTGGTGACCAGCGGAGAAAATCTCACGGACCACAGGTACATTGTGGTCCGGCTGGTCGCCACCCCAGAGGAGGTGCTCCGGAGGCGCGGCCAGGGGGGACTCGACTACAGAGATGGGCCCTCCGCAAACTCGACCGCGACAGGCTGGCGGCCGCCCTGATGGCGGCCACTTGGGCGGAACCGGGTTCCACTCCGGGAACCCGGCCCGCCATTGAGGACGAGGTGACCGGGATTCGGGACATGATGACGGCGGCGTGCGATGCCGCCATGCCCCGATCCCGGCCACACCCCCGCCGGTCCGTGTACTGTTGGTCGGCGGAGATTGCCGAACTTCGGCCCTCCGCCGGCCAGGCCAGGAGAGCGATGGACCGGCGGGGACGAGGTGAAGAAGGCAGGGTGGCCGCCGAGGGGGCTTACCGCGAAAAGCGGGACGCCCTCAAAGCGGCCATCGCTGCGGCCAAGGCCCGTGCCTGGGACGACTTGCTCTCCACCATAGACAGGGACCCATGGGGGCGCCCTTATCACATTGTGATGAGACGCTTGCGCAATTGGGCGCCCCCACCGACAGCGTCTCTGGACCCCGATTTCCTAGATAGGGTTGTAGGGGCCCTATTTCCATGGGGGGAAACCTGCGTTCCCCCCTACGAGGCCCCCCCCAGACGGGAAGGATGAAGGAGTCGGGGTCACTATGGTGGAGATGGACATGGCCGTCAGGAAACTCGGAGCCAAGAAAAGGGCGCCGGGACCTGACGGCATCCCAGGCGCAATATGGGCCTTGGCGGTGAGGAATGAGGAGGTGAAGAGCCGCATTATGCGACTCTTCACCTCCTGCTTGAGGATCGGGGCGTTCCCCAGCCCCTGGAAGAGGGCCAACTTGGTCCTCTTCAGGAAAGGGGGCAAGGCGGAGGATAGCCCTTCCGCTTATAGGCCAATATGCCTATTGGACGAGACGGGCAAACTATTCGAAAGAATAATACACGCCCGCCTCGTCCGGCACCTATCCCGGAGTAGTCCTACGCTCAACACCGAGCAATAGGGCTTCCGGGGGGGACGGTCTAGCGTGGACGCGATTATATGCGTTCGGTCCCTTTCGGAGGCCGTCGTGAGAGAGGGGGGGAGTTGTGTTGGCGGTGTCCCTCGACATCGCCAACGCTTTCAACTCCCTCCCTTGGGACCAAGTGGAGGCGGGTTTGGCACATTTCAGGGTCTCCCCCCACCTCGTCTCTATAATAAGGGACTACTTCCGGGATAGAAGACTGGAGTTCCGCAACAAAGCGGAACTCCAGTGCGGAAGGGCAATGTATCGCGGTGTTCCGCAGGGGTCCGTGCTAGGACCCCTACTGTGGAACATCGCATACGATCAAGTCTTCCGTCTTGCCCTCCTCCCCGGCTGCACTGTCGTCTGCTACGCGGACGACACGATGGTGTTAGCCGGGGGCAGGGGCTGGCGGGACGCACTAGAGATGGGACGTCTGGCGGTGGACCAGGTGGTAAGCTCCCTAAACAGGATGCCAGCCTGAAGGTGGCCCCCCTTAAATCGGAGATCATGTTCATGCATGACGGCTCCAGGGGGGGGGGGCCGCCAAAGGCCCGAATCCGGATTGACGGTGTCTCTGTGAGGGCGGGTCCCACGATCAAATACCTGGGACTCGTCCTGGATGGCACATGGGGGTTCCAGAAGCACTTCGAACTTCTGGCCCCCAAATTGGGCAGGGTGGCCAATATGTTGGGTGGCCTCCTGCCCAATCTCGGCGGCCCAAAAAGGAAGGCGCGGCGGCTATATGCTGGCGTCGTCCACTCTATGGCCCTTTACGGGGCCCCAGTCTGGGCGAGCGCGATGGCGACCAACCAGCGCACCATAGCGCTGGCTCACCGAGCTCAACGGTGGGTCGCCACTCGCCTCACCCGGGCCTACAGGACGACGTCACATATGGCCGCCACGGTCCTGGCCGGTCTCCCCCCGCTGGAGCTCCTTGCGGAAATGCACGCCGAAAATTACCGGCGTGTCAAGGAGCTCCGTGCCGGGGGAGACCAACAACACCTGGCCAGGGCCATAGGATTGGCAAAAGACCAGATCCGTCAGCGCCTCCTCCTTAGGTGGAGCCTTCACCTGGAAGGGGCGGCGGCCGGTCGGGAACGAGGGTCGCCGAGGCCATCCGGCCCTGTCTACAACAGTGGG
>NW_022639520.1:1421284-1424010 GCF_010583005.1 Odontomachus brunneus | reverse complement strand
CGTGCCGGGGGAGACCAACAACACCTGGCCAGGGCCATAGGATTGGCAAAAGACCAGATCCGTCAGCGCCTCCTCCTTAGGTGGAGCCTTCACCTGGAAGGGGCGGCGGCCGGTCGGGAACGAGGGTCGCCGAGGCCATCCGGCCCTGTCTACAACAGTGGGTGGACAGGGTCCGCGGAGAGCTGTCATTCCGGACGACGCAGGTACTCACCGGACACGGATGCTTCGGTGAGTACCTGCACAGGATAGGAAGGGAGCTTAACTCCCGCTGCCACCACTGCGGTGCTGAGGTGGACTCAGCGCAGCACACCCTCGAGGAATGTCCCTCGTGGGTGGCGGAGCGCCGAGTCCTAGTTGATGTGGTGGGAGCGGACCTCTCTCCCCCGGCCCTTATCAGGGCCATGCTTGGGGGAGACGAGGGCTGGTCCGCCGTCACCTCCTTCTGCGACACAGTTGTGTCGCAGAAGAAGGCGGACGAGAGAGTCCGCAGGGGCGAAGTAGCCCCTGGGGACGGAGCGAGGCGCCGAAGATGTAGGAGGGCGGCGCCTGGCATACCCGCGCACCAACGCGGAATGGAAGGGCGGCGCATCCGTGGGCGGGGGGGGATGTCACAGCTGGCATTCTTTCCCCAGGGGTACCCGCGGCTGCGCCGCCCCCCCCCCCCAATTCCGCCGGGTCCTCCTGATCAACGGAGGGCCCGATCGGGGGCAGATAGGGGGCGCCTGGTCAGGCGGGGGAGGCGCGCAGCAAGGCGTGACTCTCCCCCTGTGACACGCAGTCACACCAGGCGCCTCCGGGAGGGGGACAGGGCGGCCGGCCTGCAAGGGCGGGCTCTCAGGCCGCTCACCTCCCTCCCCGAGAACGGCGACTCCTGACCGAGTGGGGCGGAGGGGTTAAATTGACTCCTCCGCCCCCCCGTAAACCTCGGTCGGGAGCGTTGGGGCGGGCCGGGTCCGGACGGGACCGGGCCCGGCCAACAGCGCCCCCAACAAGGGAGGTATAGCCGGACGGGGGGGCCTACGTCCGGCCACTGAAGATGGGAAATGGGTCGGGGGAACCCCACCGACCCGGGAAGGGAGCCGGAGCAAAGCACCCCGCCCTGCGGCCGAGGGCGTCCTGGAAGTTACGCGCAAGCGGTTCCCGGGACGCCCTCACTATGACCGCATGGGGCCCGACAGAGGTTTTAGTGGGTAGGCCCCCTCCGGTAGTTATTTCCGGAGGGGGAGAATCCCACACTACCCCTGAAAAAATCCCGTATTTCCCGGGGGTGTGCGTAACGCATTTCCTCTGCCTCAAAAAAAAAAAAAGGATTAAGTTTGTTCTTTTTCGCTGCACAGCTGTACTAGTACAATAAATTAAAGTGAGATAAACATATATTTGTCTCCCTTCAACTTATTGCATCAGTGCAGCTCTGCAACGAAAAAGAACAGACTTAATCCGATTCTGACTCGATTCGAACCCTCGATGAAAACTTAGTCATTCAGAAACATTCTTTCGATTAAAATTTTACAGAATTACTATCATAGAATTACTATCATAGAATTACTATCATAGAATTTACAGATTTTACTATCATTCACGTCCCAGTGAGGAATGAATTATCAATCGACGTTTTTTCGATGTCGATCGATAAATCATTTCTCACTGGGGTTACAGATATTATAGATGCTATAGTAAAATTTTTCTCTAAGTGGACGTTTTAATTTTGTTTGAATTCAAGAGCGTGTACCAATCAGATTTACTAATTTTATAACAGTTACAAAACAGCTTTCTCTGCTGAACGCAGCCACTGTTTGGTCTATCACAGAGCTTCAAGCATATAAATATGTCACTAATCCAACCCAGGTGGTTTAACCCAGAACAAGTCGAACATGCTATAATAATTACTAAGTTTCCATCAAGGGTTCGAATTGGGTCGGGTTAAGTCTGTTCTTTTTCGCTGTACAGCTGTACTAGTACAATAAGTTGAAATGAAATAAACGGGTAGGACCAGATTGACCACGATACGATTGGACACAGATTGTAATGATTGGTTCGACCTAGTATAGTAATAGAAATCACATCATCGTCGTTATAAGAAGTGGAATTATTAAAACTTTTTCCGTGAAAAAGGGTAATATTAGTAGATACATTATTTTTATATGCAATAATGCCTTTTCCTCTTAAACGTAAATTGCATTCGCATATTTCTAAAAGACATCGTCGTAGGTTAATTGGAGAAGAAAGTGAGTTTCCCCCATCATTCTCCGATGAAAATTTACGTTTGGACACATATGTGGGAAAAAGTTTTAATAATTCCACTTCTTATAACGACGATGATGTGATTTCACATGTCGATTGCAAGAATGCTGTTTCCAATACTTTATGTAACGAGATAAATGTATCGCCTTTAAGTAGAGAAGTAATTTCAGAGCCAGATGTTTCATTTGACAATGCATCTATGTCAGCAAGTTGCACTGCTGAATATTTTACTAACGCGAAGGAGGGAAAGTGTAATCGTGAAGCTTTAAAGTCTTTCTGACACACTGGGCTGTCAAACATCGTATTCCTCATGTAGCATTGTCTCATTTATTATTCGGTTTGAGTGCGACATATGAAATATTTTCCGATTTGCTAAAATGTGCAAAATCTGTATTACGTACACCACGATCTTCAAATATTACAAGTATGTCATCTAGACAATATTGTCATCTTGGTATTGAATGGGGTTGTAACGCTAATTCGCA
>NW_022639520.1:1421060-1421274 GCF_010583005.1 Odontomachus brunneus | reverse complement strand
CGTTCGGTGCGGGATCGGTGCGGTCCGGAGTCGAGCAGATGTAAATAATTGTGAAGACAGTGGGATGGATATTAAGATGATGTATATTGTCGATTAGATGGCTATGTACAATAAGTATTTACAGTTTGATTCGACGCCGTTGGTTTTGTGCGCAAGTTTTTGTGTTCGCGCGTGTTGATGTTCGCTGCGGCGGAGCTCGTGCTGCGGGGCCACT
>NW_022639520.1:1420341-1421050 GCF_010583005.1 Odontomachus brunneus | reverse complement strand
TATATGCATATATAGGCATATAATTCTCAAATGTGGTTTCCGCAAAAATTCGCATGTAAGATCTCAATTGAGATATTTGTATCTGATGGAAATAATTTATTGAAAATATAATGAACTTGTAACGCTATTTCGCGTTCGGTGCGGGATCGGTGCGGTCCGGAGTCGAGCAGATGTAAATAATTGTGAAGACAGTGGGATGGATATTAAGATGATGTATATTGTCGATTAGATGGCTATGTACAATAAGTATTTACAGTTTGATTCGACGCCGTTGGTTTTGTGCGCAAGTTTTTGTGTTCGCGCGTGTTGATGTTCGCTGCGGCGGAGCTTGTGCTGCGGGGCCGTTGGCGGCCGCGGCACGCGGGCAGTCGCGTGACGCGTCGATTGTGTTGTGCTTGCGGCGCGATGTTGACGCTCGGATCTTTAATTTTGGTCGCGCGAGGAGAGCCGTTACTCGAGGAATAACACGGCCCTGCGTGCGGGATGCGTCGGAGTTTTTGCGGAACGGTTGTGCCCTACGATGCGGTGCCGCGGGGATCGGTTCCCCGGGACGGCGGCGCGGCTTCACGGAGGTCGACTTTACGAACCCAATAAGTCGACGGAGCGGTAATCAAGGATGTAGACTTTACGAATCCAATAAGTCTACGCGGATGTCGACTTTACGAATCTAACGAGTCGACGGAGCGGTAACGAGGATGTAGACTTTACA
>NW_022639520.1:1416735-1420331 GCF_010583005.1 Odontomachus brunneus | reverse complement strand
TGATCAGTAAATACATCCTTTTAAACGCCACAACTTTTGTCTGAAACATTTTTTTGTAAAACTTATATTTTTCCTGATATTCGGGCGTCCCGGTACTTTCCGAACACCCTGTATAGTGGACCCGTTATATTACAAAAAGAATTACAGCCTGAAATCTTTCACCATTTTCTCTGTTTACATGTAGCGGTGCGCATATTATGTCAGAAAAATACAGAACACATTGAATACGCTGAAAATTTATTAAAATACTTTGTTGAATGTTTCATCACAATTTACAGGCCTGAAAATGCATCCCATAATATTCACGGTCTTTTGCATATAACTGATAGCGTAAAACACTTTGGACCATTAGATATGTTCAGTGCCTTTCCTTTTGAAAATTGTCTGAAAGATTTAAAATCAATGTTAAGAAAGTCGGAAAAACCGTTAGAGCAACTTAGCAATCGCTATGCGGAAAGAAATATTTGTGAAACTACTTCTACCAATCAAAATTGTCGGAAACTTAGCATTAAACAATCACACGATAAAGGGCCCCTGCTGCCAGGTTGCTTCAGTCCGCAATTTTCAAAAATAGAATTTCCTGATTTTCTCATTTCAACCAAATCTCCTGACAATTGTTGTCTCATAGAACATGATGTAGTCTGCGTGGAAAATGTTGCTACTACGGCGGAAGGCAAAAATGTTGTTATAGGTCGTAAGTTTGTGAATGTACAAGAACTTTACGTCAATTCATGTAGTTCTATGCATCTGGGTATCTTGAAGGTAACAAAATTATCTAATCTGCGAATGTGGCCGCTGCGTAAAATCAATAAAAAATTAGTACAATTGCCATGTAACGAAAAAGAATACTATGCGGTGATACCGCTCATTAGCACTACGGTTTGATAACACGGTGGAAAGATAAACTGAATGTGAAAGTTTCGCTGCATCTTTACATTTATAACATATTTTACTCTCGATATGTTATGTTCCGATTACTGATATTTTCTTCCCTTAATATGTTGTTGTGCATTATGTACATATGTATATTCACCAGTTATATGTAATAAATGTTGAAATATTTCCTTTTAGCAGATTACGTTCGTTGATGTTCACTTTACAGGAAGACACTATGCCCAGTCGAAGATTCGTGGTCGCAGAATTTTCCGATGGAATCCAGGTAATACCAAAAATATGGCTGCAAAGTGGAGATGTGTGTAAATATCCATCGCACTACAAAACGGATAAGAGGATTAGAAAAGCAGTAGAAAGAGAGGAAGTTCCAGATATTGATTGGACCTCTCATACAATTATACGGACATTTGGCGAATATTGTAAGTATATCGCTCGCAAAAAAAAGGGTGGAATTTTTTATTATATTCTCACTCTGTGACATATTTAGTAGTAACGATACATTTATATAACATACTTTTTTGTCAGCAACTTTACAAAAAGCTATTGGAAAAGCGGAAAGGGCCGTTTACACGTCCGACATGGATACTGAGAAGGAGACGAAAGAATCTAGAAGACACAGAGCGAGGAAAGTGATATACTCATCCGATGACGAAGAAGAGGATTGCGCGTTGAATATTATCGTTCCACCTGCACCGTGTGCTCCTGCAAAAGATAATGATGTGTATATATATGTACAAATGTCTATATGTAAAAATATATGTACAAAATGAACGCACGCCCGTACATACAAACGCACACATATATCCACAGAGCGTTCGTATCAGATTGTTGTGCCTTCGGTTACGATAAGCACAACCGGTAATTGGGATCCGGTGCAGACGTGCAAACGTATAGGATAATAAGTGAATCTAGTAGTCTTGAGGAGTTTCTTAATAAAATGTATTATTCAATGTAATAGAACTTGTCTTCTTACAATTCCTGATCACGCTCTTATTGCACTTCACATACTTTTTAGCTTATCCTACACCGATTAGATTAATGTATCGCGTTATTGTAATGCAGGACACTCGTATTACTCTCGAGTCAGTTGTCTCTCACCTGAGACATGTAACGTGCGCCTCTAGACTGGACAGTACTTTTCTCTCTACTCTCTCTCTTTCGAGTAGGTGGTCCAACTCTTTATATATCATTCATGAAATTAGGGAATTAGGTTACCGACCTAATTACCTAACAGTTCAAAAGTGTAACGTGATGTTTCTGCAGCGCGTGCACTTTTGATTTACTTGCCGTATTTCGCAGTGTTCGTTTATGCAACACGTGCATTTCGGCTTGTGGCGGATCGATATAGATCCGCACACACACAAGCGCGGCGCCGCTAGCCGAGCCGCCGCCGCTCGCCGAGCCGCCGCACAACCGCGAGAGCCTCCGCGCGACGCCGTTCGGTGGCGCATTCGCGGGGGGATTTTCTCGCGAGAAAATCCTAATTAAGCAGCAATAAAAGGCAGACCCAGCGGAAGGTCTGACACACTCGCACACCGCTGCACTGGTGTTAGTGGCGACTTTTAGTAAAAGCCCTAATACCAACAGCGGTACCAACAGCACCTCTAGGCGCTACTCCTCGCACTGAAGAAGTGCGCCGCGCTGAAGAAGCGCGCCTCGCTGAAGAAGCGAGCCTCGCACTGAAGAAGTGCGCCGCGCTGAAGAAGCGCGCCTCGCTGAAGAAGCGAGCCTTGCACTGAAGAAGTGCGCCGCGCTGAAGAAGCGCGCCTCGCTGAAGAAGCGAGCCTCGCACTGAAGAAGTGCGTCGCGCTGAAGAAGCGCGCCTCGCTGAAGAAGCGATATCTTGCGCTGAAGAAGTGCACCTCGCTTTCGGTGAGTACCTGCACAGGATAGAAACCTCGATTGCTGAAGAAGCGATACTTCGCACTGAAGAAGTGCGCCTCGCTGAAGAAGCGATATCTTGCGCTGAAGAAGTGCACCTCGCTGAAGAAGCGATACCTCGCACTGAAGAAGTGCGCATCGCTGAAGAAGCGATACTTCGCGCTGAAGAAGCGCGCTCCGCTGAAGAAGCGGCAAGCAAAAAGACCATCGACGCCGAAGAGGCGTCCTTCCCACACTACGACGGAGAAGGAGAGGGCGGCCAGGTCCTCGGCGCGGGCACAAGCCCACACGCCAGAGAGTCGGGGCCTGCGAAGGCGCCTCAAACAACTTTTTGGAGACAGCTCCCCGGAGCCCGAGGCGGGAGGCCTGTCAGGCCGGTCACCACGGCCACGGACACCCTCGCCAACACGGGCTGAGACGCCGTCTCCGCTTCCGTGGGAAACACCATCAACACCACCGCCGGCGACGGTCGACGTCTTCCTCCCCGTACCGTGGAAGCTCCAACGGATCTGGCTTCCGCCGAAGAAGCTGACTCGACCAGCAGCGGTTTCGCTAACACGCGGCGACATCAGGATCCGTCGACCGGTCTCGCCACGCCGCACGGACGGACTTCTAGAGAAGGAGAATCGGGCGCCGACTTCGGATGGTTTCCCGCAAGGAAGGACGCGTCGCCTCCAGGTCAGGAGACTAAACGCGGCGGCTCGACGAGTCCTAAAGACGCAGGGAACAATCTCCAAACACACACACGTACACACACACACACGTGTAGCACACACCAATAAATGATTCTTGTTATTTGTTAAAAAAACCGCGAGTGTCAT
>NW_022639520.1:1415501-1416725 GCF_010583005.1 Odontomachus brunneus | reverse complement strand
TGCTGTCGGAGTCTGAGCTCTGTTCAGCGGAGTGCCTCGGAAGACTGCTTCCTTTCTCGGCTTTTCGCGCGATCTTTTATACCAAATTTTAGCCTGCTTTAGTGTTGTGTTATTCGCGATCGGTCGGCGGTGTTTACATTAGTTTGTCGCGTGTTCTGTTTCGTGATGAGTCGTGATGAGTCGTTTCGTGTATTTGAATTTACCGTTTTCGCGATTCCTTATCTTTATATCACGGACAACTCGTTACAGGGTGTTATTCAATATCTGTCCGTAGCCAAGAGTATTGCCCTGTCTTCTATTAAGATTCAAATTGGTATCGACGGTATGCCAATATCACGATCAAATTCGAATTAGTTGTAGCCAATTTTAAGTCGCGTAATGCCAAACGGCAAAGTATTTTTTATTGGATGTTACTTTGGCAAAAATAAACCAGCGGATGAATGAATTCTTGCAAGCATTTGATGACATAAACATTTTGATCGATCATGGCATAACATATAACGACAAAATATTTTCAGTCTCGATACATTCTATCATATGCGACGCACCTGCAAAATCTTTCATTACTTATACTAAGGGCCATACCGGCTATTTCAGCTGCTCTAAATGCACAATCGAAGGCGAATTTATTGAAAACCGAGTTTGTTTTCCCGATTTCAATTAGCAAAAGAGAACTGACGCCAGCTTTCGCAACCAAGATCAAGAAGAGCATCATCTCGGTCGTTCTGTATTGCTAGATATTCAGAATTTCCATATCATATCTCAGATCCCGTTGGATTACATGCATCTGATATGCATTGGTGTTATGAAAAAAATAGTAAAATTATGAATAAGTGGCCCTCTTAAAATAAGATTTTTATCATCTCAAAAAATAAAAAATATTTCTAAGTTTCTTTTAGATATCAGACCTTTTATTCCACGAGAGTTCGCAAGAAGACCACGAGAATTGGAACAATATGGTCAGTGGAAAGCGACGGAGTTCCGCCAATTTTTGTTATACAGGGTGTTCGGAAAGTACCGGGACGCCCGAATATCAGGAAAAATATAAGTTTTACAAAAAAATGTTTCAGACAAAAGTTGTGGCGTTTAAAAGGATGTATTTACTGATCACATCAGTTTGACCTTGGGTTGCGTAGCGAAGGTCAGGTCAAGGTCACATTAATTTTTTTAAATGGAACACCCCATTTTTCATTGCATATTCTTATAGCACATCTCGAGAGCTTT
>NW_022639520.1:1410742-1411468 GCF_010583005.1 Odontomachus brunneus | reverse complement strand
GTGTCTTAAGTTCTTTATTTTTCTTAATAAAAATATTACTATTATTATTATAATTATGATTACTATGCCACTAGGTGTGGTAGTATAAACTAATTATTTATAATTTGTAAATATATCAGAATTTTCTAATTCTTTTTGCGTTTGTGTCAATTCTTTACTTAAATCTGTTAGTTCTGTTGGATTTTGAATAATTTTTTTAATTTTTAATCGCGGTATTGTATTGTTCCTAGTTTCTATTTGTTCTTTTGCAATGGTTATGTTATATTCCGGTATGTATGTTTCTATTGTTTTGTCTTCTATTATTCCTTGTGATTGTATTGTTATCTCGTTTAATACTAATTTGCATTGTTCCTTAAATTTTATTATTCCCGTATTTTTAATTTTGTTGTTATAATTTTTATTTTTACATTGGATATATATATTTTGTGTTCATTCCGGGTAGAATATAACCATGCATTTTTTTCTTTCAATGCGATCACTACTGTGTGATTAGCGAGAATATATTTTGTATTGCAATTTACCGTTTTTTCTAAAGTTATGTACAGATGGACTTCGCATAGTGAGTCCGCTTGAATTTTATATATCGGATTCCCCTGTCCACAAATATAATGATCGCTTATTTTCTTACAATTTTGTAAATCGTTATCTCTTATAATTAAATATGAATTCGTTTCCTTATTAATCGCAATTTTGTTATAAATAATTTCGGTCCATGCAAATGTGTCG
>NW_022639520.1:1408891-1410732 GCF_010583005.1 Odontomachus brunneus | reverse complement strand
AATTAAGTATGAATTCGTTTCCTTATTAATCGCAATTTTGTTATAAGTGATTTCGGTCCATGCAAATGTGTCGTTTTTTGTGTGTACTGGTAATGGAAGAACGTTTATTATATCGTAAGTAGGATACGTTATTAATGGTATCTTTAATATTGTAAAAATATTCCCTTTTTGATAATACGCACTTAATGTTATAAATTTTTCAATTTCCAACCAGTTTTTCGTTGAGATTCTAAACGGAAAATGTGAGTTCTGCGGTACTCGAATTGCCGCTACTTTTATTTGTGAAATAATATTATCGATAGGTGTTATTTGTATAGGTAAGTATCCCTGTTTAATATTATTTAAATATGTTATCATATCATTTTGGTCTTGTACCAAGTTATTCAAAACTGCGTCAAGTAATGTAAAGTGTTCGTCTAAATATTGTTGTGAAACAAGTTGTGTTTGTAAATCGCTGACTTGTGTCAATCTATTCCATATTGTTTTTTCATTCTTTTGTATGATTTCCTCTAATTCTTCTAAATGTCCTATTGTTGTATTTAGTATTTTTAGTTGATTTGTTGGTACGTGCTTTAATGTTTCCTGTTTGTTTTCTAATAATTGAAGTTGTTCGTTTATAATTTTTTCATCGTTTGCATCCATTGTCCCGAAAAGAGATTTGGCTATCATACCTATTCCGTCTGTGGTTGCGTTAGCTTGCGTTCTTGAGATCTTAGCCTTATTCTACCGCGCTCGCAGTGGGAAGGTGTACTCAATGATTATGCTCCGCTACAGAAATAATAACATTTTTATTTTAAGTACATTTGGTGTGTGTGTGTCTGTGTGTATTATTGATTCGTTGAGGCTCCTTTCCAGGGCCGGATCCTGGGAGGTCGTTTCGACCTTTGGAAGGTCCCGCGTAATGCTGGCTTCTTCGGTGAGCCAGCGTGGGCTCGATACTTCCCCGGCCGTACGTGCTTGCGTGGGGACGCTGGTAGTCGGACGCGTGGATCCGGGTTTTTGGGCGTCGTCGGGATCCTGACGACGCCTGTGGTGAGAGTCGACTTTCTGGGCGACGTCTGCGTGGCTTGATGAACCTGGGCCGTGGACGACACCTTTTCTGACGGAGATAGGTACCGGGGTGAGAGCGGTCGGCGGGCTCTCACGTCCCACGTCGTGAGCCTCTCCAGTGGTGGCCGGATGCACCTAACTGGAGCGAGGCACACGGGCGTCAGTCTCCATGGGAGTAGTGTGGCCGCTTCCTCTCTTCCTGGGTCCTCGTTTGGTATTAATGCGGGCCGCCTGGGCGATACCCTGGTGCGCAGTCGCTTCCGAGGAGACGGTGTGCGGGGTATGCGAGTCGGAGACGGCGTCGTCGGCAGGGAGGACCAGGAGGAAACAGGAGAGCCGTGCTCGAGTCCTACAGATTCCTCGTCAGTATACTCATCGCTGTCGCTCCCGAACAATGTGTGATATTGTTCGCGGAGTCGTGAGCGGGCGGTCTCTCTAGCCTCACCCTGAGGCTGTTTCTTCTCGGGCTTCAGGGTGCTGCCCTTAGGATTCTTATGATGTGCGAGTTGTCTCCCGAGAGGAGAATTGGCTCTTTATCGCTTTTGATCTCGTATATCGTTCCTCTGTGGAGGTTGAGAGCGGAGTCTGCTCTTCCGGCGTTTCCGTCCGCTATTTATATTCCCGTTCTTTAATTGTGTGGAGTATCGGTGCTTTACTTTTCTGCGAAAATCGCGAGGCTCGCGATTCCTCGAATTTATTTAGGTCCCGTGGCTTCTACGAATTCGTCGCGGGCTTGCATTCACCGTTGCCCCTCTTCTGAATCTCGAGGCTCGCGATTCTTCGAATTCGCG
>NW_022639520.1:1408077-1408881 GCF_010583005.1 Odontomachus brunneus | reverse complement strand
TATGTTATAATATCGTTTTGGTCTTGTACCAAGTTATTCAAAGCTGCGTCAAGTAATGTAAAGTGTTCGTCTAAATATTGTTGTGAAACAAGTCGTGTTTGTAAGTCGCTTACTTGTGTCAATCGGTCCCATATTGTTTTTTCATTCTTTTGTATGGTTTTCTCTAATTCTTCTAAATGTCCTATTGTTGCATTTAGTATTTTTAATTGATTTGTTGTTACATGCTTTAATGTTTCTTGTTTGTTTTCTAATAGTTGAAGTTGTTCGTTTATGATTTTTTCATCGTTTGCGTCCATTGTACCGAAAAGAGATTTGGCTATCATACCTATTCCGTCTATTAAGCCGCGTCGGCGATTTGATATTAGTGAGTGTATTTCGTAAATTTGGTTCAGTATTAGTCGTGTTCGGTTCAGTCGTGTTTTTACTATATCGTACAAATTATTATAGGTTTTTGCAGTATTTGATGTTAATCCTTGTACATCACAAATTTTTTTCGTATTTTCGAGATATTCTTCTAACTGGTCCCGTCGCAAGTCTAATGTTTTTAAATTTACTTTTATAACTATTTTCCAAGTATATGTGATTTGGTATAACTAACCTTGTTTGTCGAAATATATGCCCGGTGTATGTGTAAACTTTTGGATTTCGTACGGCGCTTTTTCTTGTGTATCATTCGCCATGAACCCGATGCTCTTTATCAGGATGAGCGTTCTGTAATTAGATCGTGGGTGTTGCTTTTAGCAATCTGATGCTTTGCTTTACGTAGCAGAAATGTTTTCTTTTGAATGCGTATATTTTTAGTTT
>NW_022639520.1:1407320-1407977 GCF_010583005.1 Odontomachus brunneus | reverse complement strand
TGTTATTTTTATTTTATATTTTTTGTGTTAAAGTGAGAAAATATATATATTTAATTATATGTGTGGTGCTTTCTTATAGTATAGATGTGCTAGTTGCGGGGTCCGTATTCATGGTTCTGCCCATAAATATTTACTACTTGACTTTTCTCCGATGGAGATAATATCCATTCCCGGCAGGCCGGAAGTTTTTTCGCCTGTCGATCGTGGTCGAAGTGTGTACCAACCCAGGAAGTGTGGATCTTCATCTACCACTGCAGGGCACGGATCTTCTGTGGGACCGTTTTTACCGCCCATAGGTCGCGGTAGAGGAATGATCCAGCCTGGGGAGCCTGGTTCTTCCTCTGGGTCATGGAAGACCTTTGAGGACTTACCCCTTTTCTATTTTACGTGCTACTCGAGGGCCTTCCACGTGGGATAAATTTCAGGTAATTATCTTCTATTGTTCTATATATAATTTTAATCTATTTGCGTGGACGCGTATTGTTCTTCGTCCTCTTTTTATTGTGTAATTTTCATTCAAATGCGTTTTTACTATATCATAAGGTCCTATCCAAAGAGAATCCAGCTTTTTTGATCGTCCTCTTCTTACGGTTTCGTCGAATACTAATACTTGGTCTCCTATTTGGTAGTTGGTTTGTTTCGCTTTCTTGTCATAAT
>NW_022639520.1:1406808-1407310 GCF_010583005.1 Odontomachus brunneus | reverse complement strand
CCTGTTTTATGTATGATTTCATAATCGTATTCTTCTAATTTTAATCTCCATCGTATTAATCGTGACCCAGGATCTGTTACATTAAATAACCATACTAATGGTTTATGATCAGTTACTATTTTAAATTTAGTTCCATATACATAAGGTCTGAAATGCTTTACAGCCCATATTATTGCCAATAATTCCTTTTCTGTTGTATTATAGTTTCGTTCTGCTTTTGACAACATTCTACTTGCATAGGCTATTGGATTATCTTTTCCTAATTGGCCTTGTGACAGAATGGCTCCGATTGCGTAGTCGGATGCGTCTGTGGTAATGATGAATTCTTCTTCAAAGTTTGGATATTTTAATACTGGTGCAGTAGTTAATTTCTCTTTAAGTTTATCAAATGCTAATTGTTGTTCAGGTCCCCATTCAAAGATCACGTTTTTTCTTGTCAACATCGTTAGAGGTCATGCGATTTTAGAAAAATTTTCGATAAATCTTCTATAGTATCCGGCTA
>NW_022639520.1:1404764-1406291 GCF_010583005.1 Odontomachus brunneus | reverse complement strand
AGGTCGTGCGATTTTAGAAAAATTTTCGATAAATCTTCTATAGTATCCGGCTAATCCTATGAAGGATTGAATGTGTTTAACCTTTGTAGGTACTGGAAAATTTGTTACTGCATCTAATTTCTTTGGATCCGGAAAAATCCCATTTTCTGAAATTATATGTCCCAAATATACTACTTCCTTTCGAAGAAATTCGCATTTGTCTGGTTGTAGCTTTAAATTGTAATGCCGTATTCTTTGCAATACATCTATAAGCCTTTTATTATGATTTTCAAGACTATTGCCATAGATAACAATATCATCTAAATATACTAGACATTTGATTCCTTGCAGTCCAGCTAATACAGAATTCATTAATCTTTGAAATGTCGCTGGTGCGTTCTTTAATCCAAAAGGCATTCGATTGAATTCATAGTGTCCCGTTGGTGTTGAGAAAGCAGTTTTATTTTTATCTTGCTCCGTCATTGATATTTGATGATATCCTGAAGCTAAATCTAAAGTGGAAAAATACTTAGCATTTCCTAATTGATCTAAAATATCATTAATATTTGGTAATGGGAAAGAATCTCCTATCGTTAAATCATTTAGTTTTCTGAAATCGACTACTATTCGTAGTTTCGTTTTTCCCGATGCATCAGTTTTCTTCGGTACGACTAGTAAAGGTGCATTCCATTGGCTAGCACTATGTCGTATTACTTTATCGTCTAACATCTCTTTTATTTGTTTATTGACTTCTTGTTTGTGTTTTTCGGGTAACCGGTACGGTCGTATGTTTACTGGAGCTGCGTCAGCTCGTGTGGTAATTTGATGTTCCACTACTGTTGTATGTGTGAGACTATCTCCTTCTAGAAAAAATATGTCATTGAAATCTTCACATATTTCATGTATTATTTTTCTTTCCTCATTATTTAAATGTTCTAAACGTAGTTGTTTCTTTAGTTTTTCCGTTCGTGCCAGTTGCTTGCTGTTCTTTTGTTCAGTAAGCAAATTTATTTTTGTTATATCCTCATCCGTAATTTCTTCTATAGTGATATACGGTGTGGCTATTTTCACACTGTTTTCAGTGGTATTTATTATTGTAATAGGGCACGTATGATTGCTTGCTTTTATCAAGCAATTTCCTATAAAAATTCCTGGCAAAATCTCCTCTGCCGGAATAATTCCTTCTTTATTAGAGCTTACTGTAGCCTGTATTATATTCTCGCTACGCGCGGGAAGGCTATATGTTTGAAATGGTACTAATGGCAAGTTTTGTCCGGAAACTCTCATAGTTCTTTCCTTATAATCGAACTTGGCATGATATGTTTGTAGGAAATCGATCCCTAGTATTCCTTCATAATCTATGGGGAAATCATCCCTTACTATGTAAAGTTCCATTTTTCTTGGTTGCTTTCCTAAGTCTATTGTAGCTTTTATTTTTCCCAATGTATGGGCTTGATGTCCCGTGATTCCTGTTAGAGTGAGTTTTTCTCCAATCATCGGTGTTTCATTTTTCAATGTCTTTATTTTTACTAGACTAACGGCTGATCC
>NW_022639520.1:1404100-1404645 GCF_010583005.1 Odontomachus brunneus | reverse complement strand
TTTTTGTTTTCTTGTTCATTTCTATTCCCTATTCTGGGAGTCGATAATCTTTCCGTATTTGACGGAATGGCCGTCACTGTCCGTGATAGTCTTCGCTGATTACTCACGGGTTTGGGTTTCCCGTTTGGCTTACCGTGCAGATTCCAGCATTCGTCACGGTTATGACCGTTCTTCTTACAGTAAACGCAATGTTTTTGTACTGAGTTTATGCGTGTATTTTCGATTGGTTTCGGTAACACATATCGATTTGCATAGCGACTTGTTCTACATTCCTGTCCGTAATGCCCTAATTTACCACATTTGTAGCATTACAAAGTTTTTTCATTGCGGGTGTATATAGAAGGTTTAATTTTTACGAAGGGTTTTCCACTAGGCCCTTGTACTTTTTCTTCTGAGCTTGCTGCTGCTATTGCAATGAGCTTGCCTCATGTAATGAGTTATAATTTCGCGATCGTATTATTGTTCTGAGTTTATCGCGTAATCCTATTTGATAATTTTGTAGAGCTTGCAGTTGTACAGTATCTAGTATAGTACGTTTTTGCTCA
>NW_022639520.1:1401604-1404023 GCF_010583005.1 Odontomachus brunneus | reverse complement strand
CTTTTTCGTACCGAATAGCATGTTTCTAATTCATTTTTTAGTTGTTCAAAATTTTGAATATCTCTAGTGTCGAAATCTATCATTGCTTTGCCTTTTAATTTAGTACATAAAATTGCTTCTAATAACATAGGTTCTTCTGCAGGATTTATATTATTTATTACATATGCACTTGCGTTGAGGAATTCTTGCAATCGTTCTTGTGAGGTACCATCAAATTCTGGAATTATTTTCCGTGCTTCGGATAACTGCATGTAACTACTTGCTCGAGATTGTCTATTTCTTACATCGTACATGGTTCGTCCGTATGTTACGTTCATATTGTCTGATCTTATAGGATGTTGTCTGTCCGCGGTTAGGGCATTCACTTGTTCAGTTAAGTGACACATTTGATGTTTCATTTGACTTATTATACCTAACAAAATCTCTTCTCTATTTTGTTGTGTGATTTCGTCCGTTTCAGTGCGATTCGCGTTGTTAAAATTTTGACTTCCCGAAGGATTTACTTCTACTTGCGGATTTCCTGTTTCATATTCAGCTCTTAGCCTTTCTATTTCTCGATCGATTTCGTTATTTCCTACCGTACGTGTTTCCCTATGAGGTGAATTGTTCATATTTGCTTCGTCTTCGTTATCCGATCGTTCAAATACTGAGCTGCCGTAAGAGGTGAGTGAGAATTCACCTTGTACAGATATATCACTAACAGAACTTGTTGAAGATAACCGTATTCGCCTTCTAATCCGGGTATTCACGTTAGATTGTGCTGATGTATTATACTAGTATCTAATTCCCTGAATGGAAATTCACGCTCTATTGTTACATGCGCGGGAGAGTCAATCGTGTGAGAGCTGTCGTTATTAAAATTCAAAGTACGGCGCACGCTTTGGTCGATTAGTTGTCTTGTGTTGTCTATTAAGCGAGGAATTTCAAAGTTATCTAACCCAGCGAGTCGTCTTAAGGTTCTGGTTGCAGGCTCACTATGCAACCAGGTATGGTTTCTTATCGATTCGCGGGGTATATTGCTTCCTTCCGACATTCAATATGCGTATAGATTACAGTGTTTGTTTTGGACTTACATTATCGCCATGATTCGCATGTGGTATACTTTTTCTTTCGCTGTGTTGGCGGTGTTTCTGGTACACGATCCGCTGTTGGTCGTTGCTCGGTGTCAAGGTTGAATCAGCTGGGGCTGCCTCTGCTCCCTGTACATTACTCCGACGTATGATGCTTGGGACGGGTTAGCTCGGTATGCTGATGTACTGTAGGCTCCGGTGTCGCTGACAGCAGGCGTTCTGGTGATCGTATCTCCGACGATCATCCTCGATTCTGCCGTGGCGTTGTCCGTTCCGGTTCCTTAGATCTCCTTGATTTTGCTTCTATTGAGTCGTCGAGATATTTTCTCGTGTCTCGTCCCTCATAGTTTAATTTTGGTTCCCAATATTTTTGAGTCTTTCAACTTGACCTTTCCCCCTTATTCCTTTTTGTTGCAGGCTTGGACACCGCGGGATCCCACCGCTGCCACCAATTTTGTTGTGCCTTCGGTTACGATAAGCACAACCGGTAATTGGGATCCGGTGCAGACGTGCAAATGTATAGGATAATAAGGGAATCTAGTAGTCTTGAGGAGTTTCTTAATAAAATGTATTATTCAATGTAATAGAACTTGTCTTCTTACAATTCCTGATCACGCTCTTATTGCACTTCACATATATACTTTTTAGCTTATCCTACATCGATTAGATTAATGTATCGCGTTATTGTAATGCAGGACACTCGTATTACTCTCGAGTCAGTTGTCTCTCACCTGAGATATGTAACGTGCGCCTTTAGACTGGACAGTACTTTTCTCTCTACTCTTTCTCTTTCGAGTAGGTGGTCCAACTCTTTATATATCATTCATGAAATTAAGGAATTAGGTTACCGACCTAATTACCCAACAGTTCAAAAGTGTAACGTGATGTTTCTGCAGCGCGTGCACTTTTGATTTACTTGCCGTATTTCGCAGTGTTCGTTTATGCAACACGTGCATTTCGGCTGAAACGTCTCTTAGCGTTTTATCATGTTTTGTCCTACATAACAAGATATTGTTATGAAAAAATACGAATTTTCGTATAAAGTGTCTCAGACAAAATTTGCAAGACTGCAAGTGACGCCTTTGTTTAGGAATGTTAGTGCGAGTTTCAATAGCAGCGTCAACGTCACGTGAATGTCACCTTCCCTGTCTTTAGTGAAAATTTCCATTTTTATTGTGCATATTCTTATTGCTGACATCGAGAACTTTGCGATTATTACTAGAATAGAATATTTTTCGTTAAATTCCTTTTAAGTTATGAGGTCTGCAAGTACATCTTGCTCAACGGTGATACTGCCGTTACTGTGACTGTCATGTGACTATCATGAAATAAGTGGAAAAGTATTGAAC
>NW_022639520.1:1396517-1398797 GCF_010583005.1 Odontomachus brunneus | reverse complement strand
TAATCCATAAGTTTGAGCACTTTCTCCGGGTTTCTGTTTTATTGAATTAAATTCTAATTGTAAACAAGTTATGCTTTTTCGTACCGAGTAACATGTTTCTAATTCATTTTTTAATTGTTCAAAATTTTGGATATCTTTAGTGTCGAAATCTATCATTGCTTTGCCTTTTAATTTAGTACATAAAATCGCTTCTAATAACATAGGTTCTTCTGCAGGATTTATATTATTTATTACATATGCACTTGCGTTGAGGAAATTCTTGCAATCGTTCTTGTGAGGTACCATCAAATTCTGGAATTATTTTCCGTGCTTCGGATAACTGCATGTAACTACTTGCTCGAGATTGTCTATTTCTTACATCGTACATGGTTCGTCCGTATGTTACGTTCATATTGTCTGATCTTATAGGATGTTGTCTGTCCGCGGTTAGGGCATTCACTTGTTCAGTTAAGTGACACATTTGATGTTTCATTTGACTTATTATACCTAACAAAATCTCTTCTCTATTTTGTTGTGTGATTTCGTCCGTTTCAGTGCGATTCGCGTTGTTAAAATTTTGACTTCCCGAAGGATTTACTTCTACTTGCGGATTTCCTGTTTCATATTCAGCTCTTAGCCTTTCTATTTCTCGATCGATTTCGTTATTTCCTACCGTACGTGTTTCCCTATGAGGTGAATTGTTCATATTTGCTTCGTCTTCGTTATCCGATCGTTCAAATACTGAGCTGCCGTAAGAGGTGAGTGAGAATTCACCTTGTACAGATATATCACTAACAGAACTTGTTGAAGATAACCGTATTCGCCTTCTAATCCGGGTATTCACGTTAGATTGTGCTGATGTATTATACTAGTATCTAATTCCCTGAATGGAAATTCACGCTCTATTGTTACATGCGCGGGAGAGTCAATCGTGTGAGAGCTGTCGTTATTAAAATTCAAAGTACGGCGCACGCTTTGGTCGATTAGTTGTCTTGTGTTGTCTATTAAGCGAGGAATTTCAAAGTTATCTAACCCAGCGAGTCGTCTTAAGGTTCTGGTTGCAGGCTCACTATGCAACCAGGTATGGTTTCTTATCGATTCGCGGGGTATATTGCTTCCTTCCGACATTCAATATGCGTATAGATTACAGTGTTTGTTTTGGACTTACATTATCGCCATGATTCGCATGTGGTATACTTTTTCTTTCGCTGTGTTGGCGGTGTTTCTGGTACACGATCCGCTGTTGGTCGTTGCTCGGTGTCAAGGTTGAATCAGCTGGGGCTGCCTCTGCTCCCTGTACATTACTCCGACGTATGATGCTTGGGACGGGTTAGCTCGGTATGCTGATGTACTGTAGGCTCCGGTGTCGCTGACAGCAGGCGTTCTGGTGATCGTATCTCCGACGATCATCCTCGATTCTGCCGTGGCGTTGTCCGTTCCGGTTCCTTAGATCTCCTTGATTTTGCTTCTATTGAGTCGTCGAGATATTTTCTCGTGTCTCGTCCCTCATAGTTTAATTTTGGTTCCCAATATTTTTGAGTCTTTCAACTTGACCTTTCCCCCTTATTCCTTTTTGTTGCAGGCTTGGACACCGCGGGATCCCACCGCTGCCACCAATTTTGTTGTGCCTTCGGTTACGATAAGCACAACCGGTAATTGGGATCCGGTGCAGACGTGCAAATGTATAGGATAATAAGGGAATCTAGTAGTCTTGAGGAGTTTCTTAATAAAATGTATTATTCAATGTAATAGAACTTGTCTTCTTACAATTCCTGATCACGCTCTTATTGCACTTCACATATATACTTTTTAGCTTATCCTACATCGATTAGATTAATGTATCGCGTTATTGTAATGCAGGACACTCGTATTACTCTCGAGTCAGTTGTCTCTCACCTGAGATATGTAACGTGCGCCTTTAGACTGGACAGTACTTTTCTCTCTACTCTTTCTCTTTCGAGTAGGTGGTCCAACTCTTTATATATCATTCATGAAATTAAGGAATTAGGTTACCGACCTAATTACCCAACAGTTCAAAAGTGTAACGTGATGTTTCTGCAGCGCGTGCACTTTTGATTTACTTGCCGTATTTCGCAGTGTTCGTTTATGCAACACGTGCATTTCGGCTGAAACGTCTCTTAGCGTTTTATCATGTTTTGTCCTACATAACAAGATATTGTTATGAAAAAATACGAATTTTCGTATAAAGTGTCTCAGACAAAATTTGCAAGACTGCAAGTGACGCCTTTGTTTAGGAATGTTAGTGCGAGTTTCAATAGCAGCGTCAACGTCACGTGAATG
>NW_022639520.1:1393626-1396507 GCF_010583005.1 Odontomachus brunneus | reverse complement strand
TGAATGTCACCTTTCCTGTCTTTAGTGAAAATTTCCATTTTTATTGTGCATATTCTTATTGCTGACATCGAGAACTTTGCGATTATTACTAGAATAGAATATTTTTCGTTAAATTCCTTTTAAGTTATGAGGTCTGCAAGTACATCTTGCTCAACGGTGATACTGCCGTTACTGTGACTGTCATGTGACTATCATGAAATAAGTGGAAAAGTATTGAACAAAAAACAAATATTTTATTATAATGTTTCGCTAAGCCCACGAGGTCAACTATAAAAATGTGTCACGGAAAGAGGTTTCCATTAAAGATATTGAAGATGCACGTAACTTGACGACGCTATATAAGCTTCTACTAATATTCTGACGTGCTACGACATTTAATACCGTACCGCGCGCGCGCACGCACATATATACAAATGTTTTTCTTTTTTTATTTATATGTTCTTACACCTGTTGCAATGTGCAGTTGCGAAGAATCTGCAACACAGATACGATGTCCATGACGACGCAAGTACATCTGTTCTACATTCAAAGGAGAACAATTCTCAGAGTTCGAGGATAAATTATGATCGTGTTTGAAAATCTCCGAAACTATACGAAGACTCGCGTCCATTACCGCGAGGTAAATTAACATTCGCTTTGTTATTTAATGTATTCGTACAATAAGAAATTGCAAACGTTGCGTATCGGTTCTCTAAAATATTGTTTATATATAACCGATATGACATTGGCAATATACGTAGAAATACTTTTAATAGCTCGTTTTTATTGTCTTTTAGCCTCTATCTGTACAATATGGATTTTCAGCCTTAAGCTGTAAGAAATTGAACAATTGCAGTCGATTGTGAGAGGAACTATAATTGGTCAATTCCTTAAGATTTAAGGCTAAAAATACTTATCGCAGATAACGGCTTTAACGTTCGTTTCTTCATACAAAACACTGGTTAATTATTTATTCTATTGTTTGTTAGTATCATAAAAATTGCCATTGAATAGAGTGTTAATTTATTTTATCCCCCAAACTTAGGTACGGATAATTTGAGTAGTTTGTCATGTGGAAGAGAGGAAGAAGTCTATAAGATCGCAAAAGATCACTCAGTGAATCGGACGGATCGATCTATCGATACATCTCAGGAAGTTGTCTCACGTGGTTATACGGAGAATGTTGTAGAGAGAGAGACTATGGGTCGTAATGAGAATTTGAATTATTCCTCATCAGAAGCAACGATTGGTAAGTTGAAATAATATATAGCTTGTAATGAAAGGGACAAAACACACGTCACACTTCGTACACGCACAAATGTGTTATATATTTAACAATATAAAGACATTATGTTTTGACAACTCTCAAAATGTTACCTGATTTGTTAACCCGTCTGTTAACCCCAGTAGAACAGTGCGTGAAATCCACATTGAGCTGACGAGGAACACGCGATTTTCATGTGGAATCCACATGAATTTAACGTGGTTCGCGTCGACTCGACGTATATTTAACGTACTGTTCTATTGGGAAAGATCGTGTGAATCTTTCGAGTCGATTCCCACACAGCACAGAAAGCTTCAGAAAAGTTACAAAGTCTTCCGTAAAATTTCCGAAACATTTACACCTTTCCGAAAGCTTTCTGAAACCTTCTATGCTGTGTGGGTTGTGTATCTTACAACTTATTGAAAACTACAAAAGTGAGCGAATGTACTGGAAGTTGTGACCAATAACATTCTAAATATATAGAATATATGTATGTATAAAGTATAACATTATAAATATATAGTATAAATATTCTTGTAAACTCGCTCATTTTTATAATTTTCTCCAAGTTGCGTAATGCACAAACGGCCGCTTTAATTCAAGGGTGTTCACAATCTCTAATCCGACCGATCAATAATATTAAAACGTTGCATTTCAATAAATTCTGTAGACAAAGTGGATTAATGATTTCAGCAGTTATCGGATTATATTGAGTAATAAATAAAAGTAGAAAAATAACTACTTATTTTATTAAATGTACAATTGCATGCAAGAAATTGCGACCTATTTGTTTCACCACTGCCTGCTCGATATAATCCGATATAATCCTGCTGAGACAGGAAACATTAATCAGATTCGTCTAGAGAATTTGTTGAAATGGCGTTTCAATAGCAACGTTTTAATACCATTGATCGGTCGGATTAGAGATTCGACTGCGCGTCTTTGACATCTCAAATAGTACAAATGTCTAAACTGCGTCCTACAGTCGACAGATAATTAAGACATATGGTATACGATGCGCTAATTAATAATGCAACTCGTATTTGCAGTGGACCATATAAAAAGACTGAGCAGAGTGTTTCGAACGGCCTGAGGGTGGAGAGCGGCCGGTTCGTTATGCGGGATGCGGATGGATGTCCGCTCGCCGTGTGGAGACCGCGGTCTTCGTCGCTAACAGTCCGCTATCCAGCGGCCCCGTAGGATGCCGTGGGGTGCAAGTGATTCGCGTAGTTATTCGGCGACGGGAGTCTTTGGCTCCGTGTTTTGAATATGCTGCGTCTCTGGCAGCGTCTAAGTCCCGTGCGGACGTGAAGGCGAGCACGGCTCGCGTGTATGTGCTACGTCCCTGGCAGCGACTAAGTCCTGTGCGGACGTGAAGGCGAGCTGGGCTCGCGTGTATATGCTGCGTCCCTGGCAGCGACCAAGTCCTGTGCGGATGTGAAGGCGAGCTGGGCTCGCATGGATATGCTGCGTCCCAGGCAGCGACGGAGTCCTTGATGATAAGGACGACTCGCGCGGAGTCGTGATCTCAACAGTAGGTTTTGTCGGCGATAATACTCAGTATGTGCAATACCGAGATGTCGCGAAGAGAGACACGTCCACCGCAGTGGAGATGTCAAGGTAATCCGATATGGCGAT
>NW_022639520.1:1391564-1393616 GCF_010583005.1 Odontomachus brunneus | reverse complement strand
TAATTATCAATGATTCTTAGTATGATATTTCTATAAGGGCAGTTATCGGATTATATCGAGTAATAAATAAAAGTAGAAAAATAACTACTTATTTTATTAAATGTACAATTGCACGCAAGAAATTGCGACCTATTTGTTTCACCACTGCCTGCTCGATATAATCCGATATAATCCTGCTGAGACAGGAAACATCAATCCGATTCGTCTAGAGAATTTGTTGAAATGGCGTTTCAATAGCAACGTTTTAATACCATTGATCGGTCGGATTAGAGATTCGACTGCGCGTCTTTGACATCTCAAATAGTACAAATGTCTAAACTGCGTCCTACAGTCGACAGATAATTAAGACATATACGATGCGCTAATTAATAATGCAACTCGTATTTGCAGTGGACCATATAATAAGACTGAGCAGAGAAATAGCTGTCGTGAAATATGATGTCAGACATGCATTGACTCTATTAGATCTTTTAGTAAAGAGAAGTGAAGAGGAAAAAAGGATACATAATCCACAATGTAATTTTGAAGAAATGGAGAAATTATTTCCTTTGAAAACAACAGCTCAACTGCTGGAGGTTGAAAAAATGCTGAAAGAAAACTTCCAAGATGCTAGTGCAATAGTAAGTAGATGCACATTAATCTTTATCATTTTTAGGCTCCTCTCTCTCTCTCTCTCTCTCTCTCTCTCTATCTATCTATCTATCTATCTATCTATCTATCTATCTATCTATCTATCTATCTCTCCTCTTCCCTCTCGCTCGTTCGCTCGCTCTAATGTGATTTATGCACACATCTGTATTACCGTTATATATGTACAATACAAATATATTAATTCTATGTTGCATAGTGCGCATATGTGAAGTTTATAGGTGGGAGCAACGTCGATGATGCTGTGAAGAGGACTCTGTGCAAGATATTCTCAAACGAATTGGCGGAAAAGTATAATTGGGAAGGCCGATGTGGGAAAGAGCCATTGCAAAATCTGCGAATTATGAGAGTGATTTTCAGTAAGTTTACGCAAATTATAATTTTATATCGGACTTATATAATTTTCGATGAAAACACTTTTTCTAGAATTTGTTCTTCAAAATGTGACTGACTCCGATCAAGGAAGAATCCATCGGAGAATTATGGAATGGTTCAGACATTCAAAGGAAAGATACAAAAATGAGGGGAAACGATGCGCACGTGGACATAGAGAGGCAAACATGAATACAAACACCTAAGTATACGAAGCGTGTCAAACTTCAGGTATCGTAACAGTCCTTCAGGTATCAAATATAAAATTGGTACGGCGTCAAGGTATGGAGGTATCGTTAATTTGCTTTAGAATTTTCCTTATAACACTCCAGCAAAGTACAAACAAGCATCAGTAACATCATGTGAATGTTAGAATATGAGCTAAATCGTGTAGTATGTTTCGCTAACTGTTACATGTTACGTTGCATATCATGTAATAGTTAGCAAAACATACCGTGTGGTTGAGCTGACATTCAAACATCAATGTCGTGTTATTGATACTTATATGTAGTTTGCTGGGAATCCCCTACGATTAAAAACAAACAAATCCCATAAAAAGTTATAAAGGATAATTTAATCAAGTTTATTTTCAGCATTCTTATTAAAGAGACCTGTGATGAAATATGAGATATTTGAAAGTTTGTGATGACTTTGACGCATATCGCACGCATTTATATTTTTGAGGTTCCCCTGAAAAATAATTAATATCATTTGCATCCCGTAATATTGTAAGTCATCCTTAAGCCTTCGTGTGTTTCGTGGATCATACAGGGCACAGTATATACCAATTTGAATTTACTGTAAAATTTGATTGGATTACAGGTGAGGCTCGAAATTTCCACTTAAGGAAATGTCCTCATAAAATTTCGTGAATGGAACTTCCACACAAACTTCATCCTTAATTCGATCAAATTTAACGGTAGATGCAATTTCTGTTTCTATTCCCTAAATAATGCGCGCATCGGAGGGTTTATACGTTTTACACATTGATGGGATCTGTTCGATGTCAGTTTTATTGCTCTGTTTCCCTTT
>NW_022639520.1:1390677-1391554 GCF_010583005.1 Odontomachus brunneus | reverse complement strand
TACACAATGCGTTATGCTTTACCACCTTATCTCCTAAATCGAATTATACAATTTTCACAAGTTTAAATTTAAAAAAATTTATATTTAAGTTGCATTTGTATTCATATAGATGCGATTATATCTATATGCGATTATATTTATCTATTTGGAATAGGTTTAACTATAAAATAATATACCGATCATTCTTACCGATCATTATTTTGGCTATTAAGTGTTTTGACAATTTCAGTTTGGTTCCACGTTGACCTTTCCAATTGAAAAGACTTGCCAATTTATCGTCCAGGAGCATGCGGAGCACAAAATTGACTTTTCTTTGAAGCGATTGGCCTATTGTTCCATATAAATATTCAATAATAAATCAGGTTATTTAGCAGAATATATATTAATAATTTCATTGTCTAAACATGTTACATTGTAAGTAAAGCATGTATGTATTTAGGTTATGTATACATTATCTATACTTAAGAGTCTCAGCACAAGAACATCCATACATGCTACGTTACGTTAAATACTGACAACACAATGGCCATACGTACGTAAAATAAAACTTAAATCAAGGCACAAAGAAATCCGTAAACTTAACATGTTACGGATGTCTTGTGCTGAGGCTTTAACTTATAAATTACATTTGCCTGTAACTGACAAACGTCCAACATATCTATAGAGCAGTTTTGGCAGTGTTCATACATTAGAATAAATTAGTATTACTTACGGTTCGTATCCAAATAGATCGTGTTATCGAACCAGCTCATTAGTCTCACTCTCTCTCTCTCTTTCTCTCTCTTTCTTTCCTCCTCCTTTTTTTGATTATAGGCCTACTTCTAAAGCTGGCCACACACACTTTCTATAACAGTAAGAGGCTTTCTACAATAAGCAA
>NW_022639520.1:1390001-1390667 GCF_010583005.1 Odontomachus brunneus | reverse complement strand
AAATATGCGATATTTGAAAGTTTGTGATGACTTTGACGCATATCGCACGCATTTATATTTCTGAGGTTTCCCTGAAAAATAATTAATATCTTTTGCATCCCGTAATATTGTAAGTCATCCTTAAGCCTTTGTATGATTCGTGGGTCATACAGGGCACAGTATATACTAATTTGAATTTACCGTAAAATTTGATTGGATTACAGGTGAGGCTCGAAATTTCCACTTAAGGAAATGTCCTCATAAAATTTCGTAAATGGAACTTCCACACAAACTTCATCCTTAATTCGATCAAATTTAACGGTAGATGCAATTTCTGTTTCTATTCTCTAAATGATGCGCGCATCGGAGGGTTTATACGTTTTACACATTGATGGGATCTGTTCGATGTCAGTTTTATTGCTCTGTTTCCCTTTTAGTTGCATTTTCCTAAAACAAAATTGTACTCGAACATTATATCGGTTGCTGATTTATGTTTCAACATGGATGTTGCAGGATAACTTCCACAATGGAGAAGCACTTCGTCGTGCCTGTTTCTTCCATTTCCCAAACGAGGCGTTCAACGCATAAAAGACTACGCTTCGCCACATATGAGACTGTCACTTCGCAGAGAGGCAAACGTACCGATGGACAAAAATTAATTTCGAGCGCCTATTCCTTCGTAAACGC
>NW_022639520.1:1384360-1389831 GCF_010583005.1 Odontomachus brunneus | reverse complement strand
CACACACACACACACACACACACACACACACACACACACACACACACACACACACATACACAAACACATACACACACACTTATGGGAATCGATTCGTCCTGAATTAAACTGTGCTGTTTCTACGATATGAAAGTAATATGTAACCGCTGCCTGTACTTCTCATTAAAATATAAATAAAAACAATCTTAAACGTATGTTTCGTAACCATTTATTTATCAAAATAAAATTGCGACCTTCTACAAGCATCCATACAACCTCCAGAAATCGTCCATGTACGATCCCAGGATCGTCCATACAACCTCCAGAAATCGTCCATGTAACATCCCAGGAACGTCCGTACAACTTCCAGAAATCATCCATGCAACATCCCAGGAACGTCCATAAAATTTCCAGGAAATGTTCATACAGGTCCAGCTTTCGTTTATATAATCTGCACGGAACGTTCATTCTGATCGTCGAATGGAGGTAAGGTTTAATGGATGTGTAGGAAGCAGTACGTCTATGATGGACGTCCATAGGACATCCGTGATGGATGTTACGCGGTTATCCACCATAGATGTAATATGGACGTCTATTGGACGTCCACTTGACGTCCACCATGGAGATGGAGCTATGGAAGTTCTATGGACGTCCATTGGAGGTTTGGTTCGGTGTGGGCAACGGTTAAATGGCCATTTAAAGGCGTACATATGCCATCTCTTGTAAAAATTGTTCTCATAATTTTTCATACAATTTCTCATATTATTATTTTTTTTAATGTTATTATGTCATTAAATCTGAACGATTTAACCGTCATGCAATAAGTATTGAAGGCAGCAGCACTGAACAAAATATTAGTCTCGTTATGTAAATAACTTTTACAGAATTTTTGTAATGGTTTATTTGAAAATATATCATGCTTCGATTTTGATAAAACTTAGTACAATCTGAATGGGACGATCGACCAAATTAATTCGCATATATAAAAGTACAGTATTCGAGACTGCGCGTCAGTTTGTCGACAGGTTCTGTGCGCAGTCTGTTACCAATCTGTCGTCAGAACAGATTTGCGTAAAATCTGTTGCCATTCTGTCTACAGACACTGTTGACAGACTCTGCATAAAATCTGCTCACGCAGGTTTGGCTATTTCCTTCATTTTTTTCCCGGGTCGTTATTGAAGTTAACGTTAACTAGTTCCGTTTTTATCGTTGCCCAACGATAATAAAACTGGATGCTTTCCAGCTACGTTACACTGGCCGTGTTCCGTTTTGCTGGCAGTGTTGGCAGTACTGTAAATTTGTTTCGTTTTAAGGATACTGTTACAGTGCACTGTAACAGTATCTAGTTCCATCAATGACGTCATGAATGGCAGCCATCTTGGCACTATACTACTGTGGCTGAGAAGGTCAAGCAGTTACAGTACAAATATGGCGACGAACAGCTCGATAGAAAAAGTAGGTCTTTTAGATGCAGAAACAAATAACAGCACGTCAAGCACTTGCTCGTCCAACGTTAAATCGATCGTATAAACTGATCTATTATATAAATAGAATAATTGTATACATATAGAGAGAGAATTCTGATTCATATATCAATTTATTCAATGTGTTTTTTGTGGTTTTTATGATATGTATATATATTAATTTTTTAATTATATATATATAATACACACACACATACTAGCATGCTTAGATCCTTATAGCTCCTGCACACAGAACGCGGTAATGCTTGCCGCGCGGCGGAAGTCCGCACGATAGCCAATCAATATGTTGTTTTTCCGTAAGAGCTAGAAGGTTATTACGGAAAGCAACATATTGATTGGCTGTTGCGCGAACTTCCGCCGCACGACAAGCATTACCGCGTCCTGTGTGCAGGAGCCATAAGAATCAGCGACTGTGATTGGTAAATTTGCTTACTGCTTACGTTTTACTGCTTAAGTGTTTTTATGTGCCACGGCCCTAAAATTCTATTCGACGAATAGCATTTAATTGACCAATCAGAACAAAGAGAATTAAGATTTCTTTATCATGATTGGTTAATTGAATGTTGCACTATCAGTCGAGTAGGATTTTGGAACGCAGCCCTGGAAAATATGTAATTGTTGTAAACGATCCTTAACACATGGCTGAATTAGCGAACGTAAACCGGTAGCTCGTGGTTCATGTAGAATTGCTGACGTTTTGAGAATTCAGAGTTCAAGGAAACAATGCGCGTTGGTTAGAAATCCGTTGATGCAAAATAACATCAACTAATTCGCTTTGACGGAGATATCGCGATTATTGACAGATAGGAAAGCAATAATAATGCATACTGTTTTAACGCGTGGAAATGCTATTTTAGCATACACGTTAAGCGTGTCAGCTTGCCTTACATTTTGCTGTTTTCTTTCTACAGTATTTATCGATTACAGAGCAAACGCGACGTTAAATACAGTTAAAGTTGTTGTGTAAGTACCGACAGATGTATTATAAATTTGTGGCATCTTAATTAAATCGCAAATATGCTCGAACCGCATTAACCATATTGTTCTCATATATCACAATCTGTCAAAGAACGACGTGCTTTTCAGATAAAGATAATATTATAGAACTTATTTCGTTTCAAAATATATTAGAAATTGGAACACGCACTAAATTGAGCTATTATATAATCAAAATAGTAAAAAAATGATGAAAAGATATTCTGTCTTGCAGAAAGAACGTGCCAGATTATAGTGCATCAAGAGAAAAGAATGATCTGGGTTACTTAACTTTTGATTTACAAACTGATATCCTTTACATATAGTATTGTATAATTATCTTTAATATCTATATGGTATTCACAAATTGTAAATTTAATTTAGATAAATCTATATATTTACTTTCGTTGATTGCTTTAGTTTTCAGTTTTTAATTTCCAAGACAAAAATAATTCTAATCTTTTTTTTAATAAAACTAAATTATTTTATACTTATATATCAAACTATTTACCTTACATAGTTTTTACATCTTACTCCATTATTTAATTGGAATGTTAAACAATTATTTCTATATCTCACAGCAGAATATCAGACAGAAAATAATGAGTTTAATCAGGTATATTTTCCAAAATTTATTCACTTTTTATACAACTTTTATGTAAAAAATTATACTGTTCTCATTCTTTCGTTGGCAGGTAGTATTATGGGACAAAATAGTACTTCGTGGAGACAATGCTGTATTAGATTTCAAGAATATGAATACAAAATATTACTTCTGGGATGATGGCAAGGGTCTTAGGTAAAGTATAAAATATTGAATATTATATATACTGGAAGATTTCTATTATATATATATTTACATATATCAAACCATAAATACTAAATCTATCATGTTTTGTTCTTACAGGGGAAATAAGAATGTCACATTAACATTATCTTGGAACATTATACCAAATGCTGGACTGTTACCTAGTGTTAATGCTCTTGGTTCTCATACTTTTGCATTCCCATCTGAATATACAACATTGCGTGTATAATGTTATATTTAGATGCACATGTATGATTTTGATTGCTTGTATATGATCTTGTTTTTTATTTTAAGCTGTGTAAAATCTGTATACAATAAACGTGATGTTATTTCTTCACTGATATTCTTTTTCTTCTATTTGATAGACTTACAATTTAGTGTCAACTGAATTCCATATTTATAATTTTTTAAAACTCCTAGTTCCTTTCCATGAAACTTGATTGAGAAAATACCCAAGATTCTTGTGTATCATTTTCAAGTTAAAAGATTCGTATGGAAGAACACTTGAAATTGTTTGGGCAGACTTGGGAAATGCACTGAAAACTTATTTTACTTTGAATAGTTGTAAAATTAACGTGAAATTCTTCTTTAACTTATCTTTTCTCATGATTTTGCCACATTAATTTTAAATATTTATTGACTGCTAAGGAAAAAGGATAGTTTTTGGAGCATTTTATAAGTATGCTCAAGTGATTTCATGTTTTTTATTCAAAGTGTTTTATTCTAGATTGGCATAGAATTTTCAATGAAACATTTTTTTATTTTTGCTATCATAACCCAACATGATCGCGACAAATATCCAAAAGTCTTAAGAAAGATATTATTAATTAAACTTATTCACAAATTTATGAATATATGCATATTAAATATATAGAAAATTATAGAAAATTAAAAAATATATAGAAAATTAAATTAAGTTTACTAAATTCCTTACCAATAATATCCTTTACCAAATATTTTGAGTTATCTTTTTTTCCCGAATATATCTCTTCCTAGATACTCTCCATGTATGCGTTTCCGAACTTTTTCTGACAGTAATATTTTATTTTCAATTCTTGTCATTTTACATATTTTTAAATATACGTTAAACTTTACTTTTGTTACTGTTTAAAGTTTGTTGCGCACTAGTATGTTTTTTGCCTTTTTCCACACTCCATGACTCGTCATCCTCTCCATCTTCTTTGCCGTCGTCGTCATTATCATTATTATTATTATTATCATCATCATCATCATCATCATCATCATCGTCGTCGTCGTCGTCGTCGTCGTCGTCGTCGTCGTCGTCATCGTCGTAGTCGTCGTTGTCGTAATCGTCATCGTCTTTGTCATCGTCATCATTAGTATAAGTACTGGTTCCATAACAAGATTCTTGATTTCCTGTTATATATAATTATTATATATTACTATCAACATACACACATATACAAGGTGTAAAAAAATTAGACCGACAAACTTTGAGAGGAAATAGAAGACATAAAAACAAATATTTGTTAATGTTTTTCTCTACGACGCTTCGTTTTAATACTACACGGTACAAAATAGGAATTTTATGATTTTAACAAAAAACAAACATAAGTGCAAAAATTAAATTTATTTCAATTACACATATATATTTTAATCTTCAAAAAACAATGAACAAAAGAACGGAACAAAAATGCAATTGATTAGCTCAATTTATAATAAATGTTCAAAAATTCCTCCATTTGCTTCAACACTAAGATGACATCGTCGAAACATTGATTGTTTTACACGCTCGAAGACTACAGGAATATTCTGAACCTGATATGCTGCAGCAGTAATTTGGACTACCAATTCTGCTTCTGTTTCAATAGGTGTGGTCTAATAAATGAGAGTTTTCATATGCACCCATAAAAAAAATTGAGCTAATCAATTGCGCATTTTTGTTCATTGTTTGTTAAAGATGAAAATATATGTGTAATTAAAATAAATTTAATTTTTCCACTTATATGTTTGTTTTTTGTTAAAATCATAAAATTCCTATTTTGTACCCTGTAGTATTAAAACGAAGCATTGTAGAGAAATATATTATTAACAAGATGTTTGTTTTTATGTCTTCTATTTCCCCTCAAAGTTTGTCGGTCTAAATTTTTTACACTCTGTATATATCACACATCATATATCACATATATCATATATATATATATCATATATATATATATATATATATATATATATATATATATATATATATATATATATATATA
>NW_022639520.1:1381522-1384005 GCF_010583005.1 Odontomachus brunneus | reverse complement strand
ATATATATATATATATATATATATATATATATATATATATATATATATATATACGTACATACATACACGCACATGACTTCTCCGATGCGCGAAAAAGTCCGTTACTGCCACGACACAAACGCACTTTTGCGTCGTGTCGCACTTCGCATGTCATATAGTTGTGCCCGGGACTGAACACTAGCTCGACGTCCACCTCGTCGCTATTTTCCGAATCAGCACGAAAAATACTGTTTCTCTTGCTCTCTCTTTCTTTCTCCTTCTCCTGCTTGCTCGCTCGCTCGCGAACCGGTATTTGGTATTTGCACGTGACGCACGTGATTCTCTCCGCGAGCCTCGCGATGCAGCAGAAGCATGAGCAAAATCTTCCGCAGTATCGTTATATCTTTCACGATGTTTATCTTCTTTATATATACATAATTATATATAACATATGTGAATAAAGTGCGTAGTTTCAATAGTTTGTTGGAGATAGGTATTGTGGCATGTGAATTAATGTTAATAATTTGGGGAAAAAATCAATCTGATGGATAAAGTTCCGAAAAGTACTCACCTCCGATTTTTTTTAAACTCAGTATTCCTACGTATATTGACGCGCTGATTACGAATATTATAGTGAAAATTAGCGACTACTTGATTTTCATGGTGAACACCATGAAAAACCCATAAAAATTATGGTTTTTTACGTTTATCTTAGTAAATACGGAAAATCATGATAAATGTTTGAAACAAAAGTTTTAGATCTCACTGGGATAAACATTTAAGGTTCTATGCATTTTCACCGTACAAATGATAATTTTCGAGGAAATCGAGTATAAAGACCGTAACAACGTTGTTACTGTCGTTATAATCGATTTCCTCGAAAACTATCATTCGTACGGTGAAAATGTATAGGATCTGAAATGTTTATCTCTGTGAGATCTAAAGCTTTTGTCTAAAATATTTATCACGATTTTTCGTATTTATTGAGATAAACGTAGAAAACTAATTTTTATGGGTTTTTCATGGTTTTTACCATGAAAATCAAGTAGTCGCCAATTTTCACTATGATATTCGTAATCAACGTGTCAAAATACGTAAAAATACTGAGTTTCAAAAAAATCGGGAGTGAGTACTTTTCGGAACCACACCCTTAATATTTTTAATAACATTTTTTTTTATTATTTACAACTTTATAAAAACTCAGACATTTTTGAAAATTCTTTCACGTGGTAAAATGTTTACGAACAAAATTTATTATGTTCCTTAGCAAGAATGATCTTACTGACACAGGAGATTGATTCACGCACGTGAATCAATCTCCTGTTGCAAGTCCGGAAAAATACTCGGCGCGTGCGTTGACACTGTCAAACATAATTATCTTTCCATAAAATTCAATATTCGCACTAACGATCACCTCTCATTTGCCTTCTTCCTCTCACTTGTTCGTCTCTTATATGTAATCTTTCATATTATTAGTTATTTCAACATACATATTTTGCCGCTTATCTGTTAATGCTTATATTTGTGGATTTAATGACGTCAGGACAGTGTTATTTTTTCTCGTCGCGAAATTTATTCGTAAGACGAGCATCGTTAACACGATGATGCATTGATAGCGTATACAAGGTGCTTTAGATGTCGCATCGTTAAATTTCTTGATGCAGCTGTTAGTAAGAAGCGAGTGATTTTTTTGAAGTTCTTAGAGCTGCACATTGGCCGCACGAAACCGTTCTCTTTCGGATATCCGCGATATACGAACAACGAGAAAGAGAGAGATACCGGAACGAGAATCTGATTATGTCCTTCGTAATAGCCACGTTCGCTTTTCGCTCACGGCGATGCGCGTTTGTTGTTTCTCACGCGGAAGTCGCGTTCTAAACACCGTCGATTAGCGAGACGGATTGTATGGAAAGTGAGTCACCGTGAGCGATCGAAAGCAACGATTGCTCGTCTAATAATCGCGTTCGTCGCCCGCACGAGAGCCATCGAAGTTGCGGATTAGGAAATCGTTGCCTGATCGACACGTGGGGATATCTGAATTCAGTAATTGAGGAAAACCGCGCATTGCGTGCGGAGATTCGTCGTGAGTTTTTCATATTTGCGATCGGTATAAATATAAAAACGGTGGTAGAGACTGTGTAGCCTGAGACACGCGATGACTAAGACACGGTATTAAAGTATCTAACTACACATTAAAGATTTCATTAATTACAGTTCAATTATAGCACGTATCTTCTACAATCTACGATATTATTAATCTACGAAGGTGACCCGCGCGTGCCAACGTGATTGGAAAACGTGATCGGAGACGCGCGATAATTTGTATAATTATACACGAGGCGCACGAGTGTACACGCAAGTCGTTCTAAAATTACCGCTTCTTTTTTAACTATACATGCCTATCACGTCGGAAACGATCCGTTTTTAGGTGGAATGTATTTTAGCTAATAATATCTCTTAATCGTATATAACGTGTTAAGAGTACAATTGTTACCACCTGTGTT
>NW_022639520.1:1377058-1381512 GCF_010583005.1 Odontomachus brunneus | reverse complement strand
TCAAGGTCAAACTGCTAATATCATAAAATAGATCTTTTTAAACCCTACAACTTTTGTATTTAACATTTTTTTATACAACGCTTTGTTTTCGAGATATTCAGGTGTTCCGGTATATAATATTCACCCTGTATACATACATACATACATACATACATACATATATATGTATATATATATATGTATGTATGTATGTATGTATGTATGTATATATATATATATATATGTATATATATGTATGATATATATATATATATATGTATGATATATATATATATATGTATGTATATATATATATACATGTATGTATGTATATATATATATGTATGTATGTATATATATATATATATATATATATATATATATATATATATATACACATACATACATACATACATACATACATATATATATATATATACATATATATACATACATATATATACATATATATATATATGTATGTATGTATGTATATGTATATATGTGTGTATATATATATATACACATGTCTGATAATACATATAAATTTTTCGTGTACGTGTAGATTAGATCAAACTGAACAAAAAATTTTTTCAACATTTTGCGAACTATCGCGTAAAATTTTGAGTTAAGAAGGAAAGAAAATAATCACATGTGATATGACGAAAAAAATATGGCAGAGACAGTGTCTGAACCGCTGATTATCCACGGCTCTTCTTTATCGCCATGCGACATCAAGTGTCGAGCAATAAAAAACTAGACGGGAGAAGCAACCAGCCAACGGCGATCAGCGCGGTTCAGATACTATTTCTATCGCATTCCTTTCGCTATATTACATTTTCTTTAATAACTCAAAATCTTATGTGACTGTTCACAAAATAATGAAAAAAATTTTTGTTCAGCTCATTTAATTCTACATATTCATGACAAATCTATATCATCAGACACTCTGTATATTCCTATTATATAAGTACATTATATTATTTATTAGAAACATACATGTATATAGATATTTCTTCATTGAGAAAATAAAAATATTTTAACTTACTATAAGAATTATATTCATTTTCGTCATCAGACTCAGATGGATCACCTTGATTTTGCCTTCCAAACTTGTGACTTCTCGCTAAAAAACAAAAATATGCATGTGTAATTGAGATAAACTTATATATTTATAATAATGTCATTTACAAAGAACACTGTCACATTAACTACACATGCTCATTACACGTACGCACGCACGCACGCACGCACACGCACGCGCGCGCGCACACACACACACATACACACAACTCACTAGACATGCTTAGATCCTTAGTCTGTGATGTCTCAAAACTGCACTTTGGACAAGGAATAGGTTTATTTTTTTCATATTTAAAACCTTTTCTACGAACATGATCTTCACAATAGCATGTTTTACACCTAAGACAAGAATATTGTCCTAAACGGTTACACGACTGACCTAAAAATTATAAATTTAGCATATTAGATCATAATTAAGATAGAAAAAAATAGAATATATCTTATAGAAACAGTTACATTTAAAATTTTCAGCCTCTAATACTTGGCAGGATGCTTGATGTTCAAATTGATCATCTTCACACAAGAAGCAATTACAAAATGAGCAACGAAATATTCTTCCCCCATGATCCCAAACTCCTCGTTCACATTCTTGACAAATAGCATCTACCAGTGGGCAAGTACAAGCATGGGTGGTGAGGCAACGTCTTCCATGACAAACCCAGGCTTCACAATAATCGCATATGGCTCCCTGATATAATTGACAATTCAACTATTAACAATATTATTAAATTTAAAACACTGCTTTTATAGTTTAAAATTATTGCAAATTTACTTGCCACCATTCCTAGTCCTGTTGTGAAGACACCAGGATGACGTATTACACAATCTCCTGTTTTTAACATACACTTAATTTTGCCACAATGTGCACATATGGGTAATCTTTGTAAATTTTGACAAAAGTAACAGAAGGCACGGCTTTTTTGCTTCTTGCCACATTTATCACATTCCTATAATTAATAGAACAATTGTATTTTAATTACATGATTTCGCAATTCCGTATATAACACATATATAATTATATATTATTAGTATAATATTCACCATGACTGAATTGCAAGGATATTTTGCTAAGTCTAATTGTTCCTTAGCAGTTCTAATCTCTTTCTGTCGAAGTTTTTGCTTTTCAGCTTTCCTCCGTTGACCAGTTTTTTTTTTCGGCATTTTATTTTATTAATGACACACGTTTAAAGGACACGTTTGTTATGGAAAATTCGGTGTCTTACAACTCTTTATTACTTTCAATTGTAATTAATATGATTGTGTATACTCGATTGTACACTGATGGGTGTTAATTGAGTCCTTTTTCGGTGTAGAATAGTAAGCCTACAGTCTGTTCTTTTCAGCTGCACTGTGAGACAAGTATATGTTTTCTCACTCTAAAGCCAGTGGCACACGATGCTTGTTTTTATGCTGGATTGCTTGCTGATTGATGCATTTCTGAAGATGGATGGAAATACACCAATCAAAACAAAGTATTTCCATCCAGCAAGCAATTTAGCACGAAAATAAGCACCGTGTGCCGCTGGCTTAATTTATTGCACCAGTTCAGCAGTGCAGCTGAAAAGAACTGGGTAGTAATCATGAATCTTTCACGTGAACTTCATTTTCATTTTTCACTTTTCACTATAAGTTATTTCACATGAAAAGTAAACAATGAAAATGTGGAAAGCAATATTTATGTAATATAAATTATTAAAATTAAAATTTAATTACAGTATACACAATGTAATATATAATACACTAATAAGCATTATACAACTTAAATTTATAGTTATAATATAATAATACGAGTAAATTTAATAAATGAGACGAACGTTAACCATGAAAGGTGAATTCTCAAAACGTGAAATATTTCACGTGAACTTTCAGTTTGCTCGTATATGTTCTTCTTTACATGTAAATTGTGTAAGTTTCCATGAAAATTTTTAAGCATCAAGCGATGTGGTTTAAATGTGAAAAATAATGGCTGCATTCAGTAGACTCAACAGTTGGGCAACATTACTAGATTTTCTACTGAATGGGCGCATTCAGTAGAAAAAGCGCTCAGTGAGCAATCAACGATTATTGGTTCTTGCTATTAGATCCCTAAATCTAGACCAATTACATTGACAAATTACTCAACTGTTGTGCAACTGTTGAGTCTGCTGAATGCAGCCAATGACGCTCGGCTCAGTTGTTACATCTCAACAAGTTGAGGGAGCGGACGCCATATTTTGTAGCGGTTTTTATTTACGCTATTTGAGCGGAAAGTGATACAATCTAACATGGCGACGTCTAGTGAGAAAAGTGATGTCATAGAAAAAATATATGAATATAAAGGAGAGTTATATAAAATAATAGAAAATGCTGATTTTCATACTCGTCTTCAATCAGGTATGTAAGAATAATAATAAATTTTATTATTTGAAATAATTTAATGTAATATATTTATTATTATTAATAATCTAACCTCTCTTTTTGTAATATACTTGCATGTATTACTGACATTACTGGCATAAAAAATATTTTGATTTATTGTTTTGTTATTACTAGTATAATATCTGTAAAGGCTTAAACTAATGGCTGACTTAATGGTTAAAAACAATTATGCCTTAAAATAAAAATGTAAGGCATATTTGTTTTTAAGTATTAAATCATATGTTTATCTTTACTTAATTTGAAGGAAAAACAAAGACAGAGATATAATTTAACTATCAATTAACTTACCAAGAAGTTGGAACAATCGATCCTTAAACCTTAATCACATATATTATTTTGTTAACATTTACAAGAAATATTTATAAGTGTAAGAAATACTTATACATACTTATACATGTAAAAATATTAAATTAACAATAATTAAACTGTATTACACATTGTCGTAAGTTCACAAGATAGCTATTCTGCTTAGGTCCTGTATGAACGTATAGATTTCCTGTAATAACATAACATAACTTTATAATGCAATGTTGTTTTATAAATTATTCGTAAGTATTTCAAATTTAATTTTACTGTCAAACTACTCTTAACTTAATCTTATCCGCTTTTATTTTAAAGTAATACATTAGAAGTAGCCATCTTTACTAGTAGCGATATCACAAACGAATCCAGTAGAAAATTCATAGCGGAATTCGATCCATCGGAAACAGATGTCTCAACTGTTGAGTCTACTGAATGCAGCCAATGTAATACTACACTCGCATATTGTAACGTCCGGATCTATTTTAGAACATTAATAATATATTATTATAGACCGGGAGGCCGACTTGTCTGATTTCAGACATCACTAGACATTTTATCCCTATGTTACTAGATGTAAGTACGTGCGCATATGTATATTCGCGAGCGTTAAAACATTATAATTAAAATGCCGAATGCTGCGTGCTGCTAGAGAGTCTTGAAATCGATGGATT
>NW_022639520.1:1376723-1377048 GCF_010583005.1 Odontomachus brunneus | reverse complement strand
GGAATCTATAAACAGTAAGTAAATACTTAAATATATAATAAATATATAATGTAGATAAATATATAATAAATATATAATGTAGAATGACATAAAAGAAGTATTTAGAATGTTATCCAAACAGCACAAAATATCAAAGACATCCTGGGAAGGCTCTTGGACGTTTTTTCGGAGGGATTTGTTGTATGGGTATCCAACACAAAACAGTTTTTAAAAGAAATAGGATTGTTCAACAAAACATAAAATGCTATAAGTGCGAAAACATGACCATAAATTGATCTATGTTATTTAATCCAGCCATGTTGTCCGCCATCTTACACTGCTGTAA
>NW_022639520.1:1376635-1376713 GCF_010583005.1 Odontomachus brunneus | reverse complement strand
GATTGGACTGTGTCCAATTGCCCCGTGTCCAACTGATATACACCCGACGCGGTGACATCATGCAAAAGAATGAATCTC
>NW_022639520.1:1376238-1376625 GCF_010583005.1 Odontomachus brunneus | reverse complement strand
AAATATATAATAAATATATAATGTAGAATGACATAAAAGAAGTATTTAGAATGTTATCCAAACAGCACAAAATATCCGAAAGACATCCTGGGAAGGCTCTTGGACGTTTTTTCGGAGGGATTTGTTGTATGGGTATCCAACACAAAACAGTTTTTAAAAGAAATAGGATTGTTCAACAAAACATAAAATGCTATAAGTGCGAAAACATGACCATAAATTGATCTATGTTATTTAATCCAGCCATGTTGTCCGCCATCTTACACTGCTGTAACTTACCCGTTCTTTTCAGACCCATATGTATCTTTGCACTGGTCTGCACTATCTTGAACTTTCTTCAACTAGTACAGTTCCAGTGCAGCCTTAGGTCAGGTCGAAAGAACAAACCTA
>NW_022639520.1:1374853-1376228 GCF_010583005.1 Odontomachus brunneus | reverse complement strand
TGAATCTCTTCTCTCGCCATAACTCCATGGACCAATCGGAGAACGACTCTCAGCGACAAAGCGACATATAAAAACGCGCGCATTTGTAGAGAAGGCAATTATTCTTTTCTCATAATTAGTCTCTGGTAGCTTTCGTGCACCTATTCAGAATATTATAATTAGTCGTAAAACCCGACTGTGTTGCAATTACTTTTGCCTACCCTTCCTATTTCAAACATTGCGAAATCAAAATTCTGATTCGCGGGCCGCATCAACCCGCGTAGTGTCGGAACATCCGAGGCCGAGCCAGGAGAACAAGCACCGCTGATTTTTCGCCAGATTCATCAATCGTTTCGCCAGACTCCGGAGACCCAGGGTAAACTCGGTGAAAAGCAGAGTGACCCAAAAGCGGAGTCATCACTCTGTTGACCGTCCATGTAAGTCACTGATTTCACTACTTTCAAATTTCCCTATATAGTTATCTATCGTGGACGTAACAATAGGTTTGTTCTTTCGACTTGAACTGGCTGCACTAGTTCACGAAGTTTGCACTAATGCGTTCTTTCGATCAGAACAGTGCAAGAAAATGTGTTCTTTCGAACAGTGCAGGCTGAACTAGTGCAGCGAGTTCAGTGAACTGACTGCCCTAGGTCTGGAGGTAGAACAAGCAGTGCAGGGCAGCTAACCGAAAAAATTTAAATTTGTATCTATAACCTGTAAAATCAGTATACCTAGTTGACATTACGTAGAAGAAATAATCCGACGACGGAATCTATAAACAGTAAGTAAATACTTAAATATATAATAAATATATAATGTAGATAAATATATAATAAATATATAATGTAGAATGACATAAAAGAAGTATTTAGAATGTTATCCAAACAGCACAAAATATCCGAAAGACATCCTGGGAAGGCTCTTGGACGTTTTTTCGGAGGGATTTGTTGTATGGGTATCCAACACAAAACAGTTTTTAAAAGAAATAGGATTGTTCAACAAAACATAAAATGCTATAAGTGCGAAAACATGACCATAAATTGATCTATGTTATTTAATCCAGCCATGTTGTCCGCCATCTTACACTGCTCTAACTTGCTCTTACCCGTTCTTTTCAGACCCATATGTATCTTTGCACTGGTCTGCACTATCTTGAACTTTCTTCAACTAGTACAGTTCCAGTGCAGCCTTAGGTCAGGTCGAAAGAACAAACCTAATATTATGTACAAAGTGAGTAGAATTTCTTATAGTGACTTTAATTTTTATAGTTATACGACAATTGGCATTTGACATAAGAATCCTAGATCCATTAAAAATGAACAACAAAAGCCAATTGAAGCGTAATGACGTATAGGCAGTGAAAGCATACCGACGAAGTTTGCAAAGTTAGGATACA
>NW_022639520.1:1374627-1374843 GCF_010583005.1 Odontomachus brunneus | reverse complement strand
ACAAAGCGACATATAAAAACGCGCGCATTTGTAGAGAAGGCAATTATTCTTTTCTCATAATTAGTCTCTGGTAGCTTTCGTGTACCTATTCAGAATATTATAATTAGTCGTAAAACCCGACTGTGTTGCAATTACTTTTGCCTACCCTTCCTATTTCAAACATTGCGAAATCAAAATTCTGATTCGCGGGCCGCATCAACCCGCGTAGTGTCGGAA
>NW_022639520.1:1374507-1374617 GCF_010583005.1 Odontomachus brunneus | reverse complement strand
AAATGAATAGAATATTTTATCTTTTAATAATTTATCCTAAAGTAATCCCAGACAAGCAGACTTCCAAGGGACGTTCTAAAGATATCACAATGTGTCTTAAAAACATGCTG
>NW_022639520.1:1374151-1374497 GCF_010583005.1 Odontomachus brunneus | reverse complement strand
GCGTTTTCTTAGTGCGTGTCACATATATTTCAGGACGGCATTTCTGCCACGACGTCTTATAATGCTGTCTCTCTCGCTTTTACGTCTGCGATAGAGGATGGAAGATCGCCGCGACTCCCACGGGTGTATATCAGTTGGACACGGGGCAATTGGACACAGTCCAATCACAAGTCGCTGTTCGAAGGGACCCTACAAATGTCTCTAATCACACGGTGCTGTAATTGGCTGTGTCCAAATGCACCGTGTTTAAGTGCACCGCTCCCGAACATCCGAGGCCGAGCCAGGAGAACAAGCACCACTGATTTTTCGCCAGATTCATCAATCGTTTCGCCGGACTCCGGAGACT
>NW_022639520.1:1368679-1374141 GCF_010583005.1 Odontomachus brunneus | reverse complement strand
TGTGTCTTAAAAACATGCTGAAAAAAATTCTAAAGATGTCCATTGCAAATTGATGTTGTCTTGAGTATATTGTAATATTTGTTTTACTTACAAATTCACGTTAAATCTTTTATTTTTCACGAGTTTAGTGAAAGTTTCACGAGTTCATTACAAAATTTTCACTTTTCACGAGTTCACATTAGGGGAAAAGATTCATGATCGTGTTACGTCCACAATAGGTAACTATATAGGGAAATTCGAAAGTAGTAAAATCAGTGACTTACGTGGAGGGCCAACAGAATGATGACTTCACTTTTGGGTCACTCTGCTTTTCATCGAGTTTACCCTGGGTCTCCGGAGTCTGGCGAAACGATCGATGAATCTGGCGAGAGATCAGCGCTGCTCGTCCTTCTGGCTCAGTTTCGATGTTTCAGCGCTGCGCGGGATAATGCGGCCCGCAATTCTTAATTTCGGTTTTGCAATGTTCGAAGTATAGAGGATGGGCAAGAGTAATTACTACACGTTCGCTTTAAGACTAATATATTACGAGAATTACCAGCGAAAATGATTACAAGAATGATTATAAGAAAATGATCGCCTTCTCTACCGATGCGCGCGTTTTTACACGTTCCTTTATTGCTGAGAGTCGTTTTCTGATGGCTGATGGAGTCATGGAGAGGGAAGAGATTCATTCCATCGGTATGATGTCACCGCGTCGATGTCGCCGCGTCGGTGTCCTGAGTGGTGTTTGGATTTAGTTTTCATGCTCCTGTTTATGTTAGCAGCGGGACTTCTTATCGCACTGAGCGATTACGGTTTCTCTAGGTTGATCCATCGATTTTTAAGACTTTCTAACGGCATGCAGCATTCGGCATTATAATTTTAATTATAATGTTTTAACGCACGCAAATATACACATGCGCACGTACTTATGTCTAGTAATATAGGGATAAAATATCTAGTGATGTCTGAAATCAGACAAGTCGGCCTCCGGTCTATAATAATATATTATTAATGTTTTAAAATAGATCCGGACGTTAGAATCGCTACCCAGACCAAAGGTTTGTTCGAGTTGCTTGTATTATTCACACTTTTACACTTAATGGCTTCTGCATACAGGACGCAGTAATGCTTGCCGCGCAGCAGAAGCTGTGCGACAGCCAATCGATATGTTTTTCCGTAAGAGCTAGAAGGTTATTACGGAAAACAGCATATTGATTGGCTGTCGCGCGAACTTCGCGCGGCAAGAATTACCGCGTCCTATGTGCAGAAGTCATAAAAGTCATTCTACATTAGTTGCAAGTTCTGCATTAAATTCAACTCTTGTTGCAACATCCAATCAAACGCGTCAATAGCACCATCGATGATTCTGATTGGCTGTCGCAATAATAATTGCGTCTACTTGCGATCAGGTTACAATTAATAGATGCTTTCCAATTGCTTAACACATTTTGACACACACGAACACAAAATCAGTTTATTGGTCACATATTATCTAAAATATCTTGTAAGATAATATGCAACCAATAAACTGGTTTTGTGTAACACAGTGTACGCAACTGGAAAGCACCCAATATAAAACGACCTTAATGCCCGTTGCACACTAGTGCACCCCAAACAACACAAATTTTCCAAAATACATTCTGAAGACTCTTTTAAGACGGTGAGACGTCATCAGAATATTTTTAGGACGTTCTTTGAAGGTGTGAGTTGTCTGAAAATAGATAATATTTAATAAGTTTATTCGCATTAATTGAACTGTTTACACGGTTTACACTTTCACACTTAGTGCACATTGGCCTAGTTTACTTCGTGCACTTTAAGCATTTTTTTGTTTCGTAAACACGGTAGCGTTTGGTTGGTTAGTTTAGTCCATTTAACGCTTAAAACGCTACGAGTGTCATTCTATCATAGACTAAGTTTACACGACAATTTAAAACCGGTTTAGTAACCACCGTAGTTAGTAAACTTTTGAATCCGATTGGAGTATATTTCTAAATCTAAAAGAATATACCAATCGGATGCAAGAGTTTTAAGTAACAACCATATTTACTAAATACGGTTTTAAGTTGTCGTGTAAACTTAGTCTTTGTTGCTCGAAGCGTTGCGAGCGTTAAATGGACCAAACCACCTAACCAAACGGTATTGTGGTCACGAAACGAAAAAATACCTTTGATAAGCCTACTAAATAGTAACTTTTTATTAAATAATTTTAATATCGACGATGTATATATATAAACAACAGTGGGAGAGTCCTATTTGATCACGGTACGATTAGACACAACCAACCGAATTATCTAGTGAATTACCAAGTTGAACCAATCATTACAATCGTACCGTGATCAATCGGGTTCCACCCCATCGTCAATATTAAGAGATGTTTCCGATAATACCTCTCCGAGTCATTTCCCTAGAGCAGAAATAAGTTACAGACATCAACATCTACTACTATTATGTGATTCATGATAACCCAAAGCTATCTAAGGGTCAGCGAACATTGCCATAGCTCCTTACGCCACCTTACGTTTCGGGAGCGGTGCACTTGGACACGGTGCATTTGGACACAGCCAATCACAGCACCGTGTGATTAGAGACATTTGTAGGGTCCCTTGGAACAGCGACTTGTGATTGGACTGTGTCCAATTGCCCCGTGTCCAACTGATTTACACTCTACGTGACAACTTTACGTTACGTAAAACGTAAGCTGAACGTACGGCAACGCACGAAAATTTTACGTTACGTTATCCCTTATAAAAATATCATACTAAGAATCATTGATAATTACTTATTTTCAGTATTAAAAATACTGGATAATAAGTAATTATCAATGATTCTTAGTATGATATTTCTATAAGGGATGTTACGAAGGAACATAGAGGTTCCATGACAAAAGTAATTAAATCAGATTATTGAACAATAAATAAAGAAACAATAATAATTTATCTTTATAGCCATAATTAGAAATGTCTATATTGAGCACATATTAATTTTATTAAACTGTTAAATGTATCTGTACAAAATTATAAATATTGCGTTATGACTTCTTCTAAAACTGATGAATACATGTATGTCAAATATGTCAGGATGAATGTTTAACATTTTAACAAGTTATCAATCATACTAAGACCTTATTTGGTAAAAAAAAAACTAAGAAAGCTCTATCTTCGGAACACACCCTTATAGAAATATCATACTAAGAATCATTGATAATTACTTATTATCCAGTATTTTTAATACTGAAAATAAGTAATTATCAATGATTCTTAGTATGATATTTCTATAAGGGTTATATATGTATTTATAGAAACAATTCTGAAATGTGGCAACGCAATAAGCGAAATCGAACTACATATGCAAAACTGGTTGCGACGATCCGGCGACCGACTGAGGTTGCTATTATTAAAACAATAGAACATTAATATATTGTAACTATATTTGTTGTTGTTTCTTTTATATATATTTATATATATTATTTATATATATTTATTGTGTCTTTTATTATATCTATGTCACACCCTAAAATATACATAGGCATTATTAAAAACTTGAGCAAGTTATTTTCATTGTGCTTTAAGTATGACACACACACACACACACACACACACACACACACACACACACACACACACACACACACACACACACACAAAAGTTAAAGTAAAAAATTCTACTTTTGTCTATTTTAGTTTCAAATTATTTTTCGAACGAAATTATTTTTTAAGAACGATTTTCAAAAGCAGTTTTCTGCACGAGAAAATAGGATAAATCTGGTATCATTCATTAAACTGTGTGTAATAAAAATCTATTTAAAGTAAGGCTCGGCACATTTCGTCTATTTCGGCCAATTCTCGGGAGCTATGCCTTTTATCTTCCTTTTTCCACGCAGCGGGCCATGCAATTGACGGTCATGCCACTAAGCTCGGAGCCGCGACTGGCCGCGACTGTTACTTGTATGGCCCGCCGCGCGGCAAGGGGAAGATAGAAGACGTAGCTTCCGAGAATCGGCCGAAATAAGCAAAATATATCGAGCCCTGATTTAAAACAATGAAAATATATTGCTCCAGTTTTTAAAAATGTCAATATTTTATAAAAAATCTGTAAAAAATTAAGCTGGCCAAAAAGTGACTGAAAGTTGGCTGAAAGTCGGCTTACAGTCGGCGGAAAGCCAAGAAACAGTTGGCTTTCTGTTGGCATTTAAAGTCGGCAGAAAGCTGCCACGAAAAAGCCTGCTTTTAGCCGGCTGCAATGGCTTCCTAATAGCCGGCAATTATCGGGACATTTGTCGACTGTTAGTCGACTAGCAGCCGGCAATCGGTCAGGTTTTGCAGTCAGCTTTAGTCTTCTTGTGCCGGCTTTTTGCTGGCCGATAGTCGACTTGCTGTTGCTTGAGTAGACTGCAGATTCGCAGTTTTCCATTGTCTGAACGCGTCAAACAATATAAAGAAATAGCATTCTTTCGGTAAAAAGTCTGTTTCTTTTTAACGAAGCCTGCTTTATTCCCGCCACAAAAACACGATAAGTGGTGGGAATAAAACAGCCTTCGTTAGAAAAAAACAGACTTTTTACCGATAGAATGCTATTTCTTTATATTGTTTGATGCGTACAGATAATGAGAAAACCCGCGGCCTAAGTATTATACACCTATGGTCCCCTCTCAGCATAAGATTACGAGCCACGATGTTATTAATTATTATATAGTATATTATTATATAGTAATTTAAAAAATTTCCTTATTAATAAAAACATGAAAAGAAACATCATGTTTTATATTTATATCGTTCTCCAAACATACTATTGCAACTTTTATAGTCTTTTTATAGTTCATACATGATTTGTTGTAGTTTAAACAATAAATGCAATAACTATTTATTTTTATTTTTTAGTCATAAACAATTTATCTAATTGTTTAAATGAGACTGTGAGATCTCAAACGATGTAGAAAGAAAAAAGAAAAGTTCTCTAGGGCGATTTTTGTGAAGAATACGCTTTAGAAACCATATTGATAACGTAGCCAGCTTAATACAAGAATATTTCAATGTTTAACGACCCGGAGGCACGGATTCTCGTTATCTGATCGAGTAAAAGTTTGGCAAGGATTTCTTTTTTGTCAAATGGAAACTTTTTGGAGGGTGTCGCAGAAAAAATTTGAAAATCGAAAAATAAGGACCACCCTAATTATATATATATATATATATATATATATATATATACAGGGTGAATATTATATACCGGAACACCTGAATATCTCGAAAACAAAGTGTTGTATAAAAAAATGTTAAATACAAAAGTTGTAGGGTTTAAAAAGATCTATTTTATGATATTAGCAGTTTGACCTTGAGTTGCGTCATAAAGATCAGGTCAAGGTCATAATGATGTTTTTAAATGGATACCCCCATTTTTTATTGTATATTCTTGTAGCTTATCTCGAGAGCTTTCCAAAACACTATACTTAAGTATTTTTTCGTTAAGTACTTTTCGAGTTA
>NW_022639520.1:1367570-1368545 GCF_010583005.1 Odontomachus brunneus | reverse complement strand
ACCATTGCTTTGACCTTGAAGAATTATTTGAAAGTCACATGAAAGTCACCTCAATTTTTTTAAACGGCATCTCCTATTTTTTATTACATATTCTTGTAGCTGACCTCGAGAGCTTTCCAAAACATTGTAATGAAATGTTTCTTCATTGAGTACTTTTCGAGTTATAAAGCTTGCAATATGAAAAAATTCAAAATATCTCGTAAAGTATTCCCTTTCCGTTTTATCTTACACGATTCAAATAGTCAAGGCAAGAATTGGACATGATCCAACCGGTCAAGGCAAGATCTGGACATGACCCCCCCCCCATGTCCACCACCTTGCCGGGGTGGGGGGGCTCCGGCGATCCGATGAAGGCTCGGCGGCAGTACCTTTCGGCTTCGGCCGGAGGGGAGGCCCCTACCTGAGGACCGCTGGCTAAGAGTGGACAGGGTAGCGTAGGGACGGGGGGAAACCCTGAGGCTTATACCGGTAAGCAATGTGTCATGCCGGGCGGCCCAGGGAAGAATATGGGGTATTCGTGCGAGGAAGAGTCGCTAGGTAGGACGGAACGGCCTGCGGGCCGGCTGTGAGCGCGGTCTCGACTGCGTTCCCAGACGGCACCGCCTGCGGCGCATGGGGGAAAGGGCATTGGTCTGGCGCTTTCTGGTGATCCTGTCCGGAGGACGGGCAACGCGGGCGCATGGGGACTGGTGATAGTCGGCAACGAAGGGCGCGCCGGTGATCCGTTATGGCAACGTCGGGGGCCCACGCCCCTTGATCCGTTAGGCTAAGGTCCCTGTGCGCCTAGACCCCGTGTGCGATGAAGGCGCACCGAGGGGTGTGGCTGGAGCGGGAATGGGCGTACCGCCGGGGGCGTTGGGTGCCGGTGTCCGGAATCTTGGGCGGGGGGGGGCGGACGCCTGTCGGTCCGGGGGAAAAATGGGGGGGTACTCGCGTTGGGAAGGTTTGTCGCCTAGAGTCGCGGGGGGGGGGAGG
>NW_022639520.1:1366740-1367548 GCF_010583005.1 Odontomachus brunneus | reverse complement strand
CTGGCGTCTGCGAGGGCCGGAGGCTACCCCATGCCTCCGCTCCCTGCTTGGCGCTGGGGTGGGAGCAGGGAGGCTGCGGGTGGCCTGTACACCTGGGGAGCTGCCTAAGAACTGGCTGCCTGTCCAAGGCGTCCCCTCTGGGGGAGCTTCGTCGGGGCAATGAGGTAGGGCTTGCTAGAGGCTCCGCTACGAGCGACCTCGGTCTTGCCCAGCTAAGCCTACGGCGCCTCGCGGCGGTGGGTCGGGGCAATGAGGTAAGGCGTGCTGGGGTCTCCCATATGGGTGACCCCGGCCTTGCCGAGCCGAGCCTACGACACTGCTGTGAGTCGGACGGACGAAAGTCCGTCCGGGACGGGTGGCTGGAACTCGGTGGCTTCGGACACGGCGGAGTCTGCGAAGTCCCCTGTCGGATGCTGCACGGTCCCAGCCCAGGCGTCATGAGGGGGGACGGAGACCACGAAGTGGTGTCTCGGCCGTGGAGACAGCCACCAACACCCGCAATTGGGAATAAGGGGGGAAGGGGTGTTACCGCCTGGGCAGTCTTCTGGGGTAGAGTGCACAGGGCGAGGGCACAAGGGCCGCAGGCCGGAGGGTGGCCGATGGCTCAGGGTATGTGTATGTGTGTGTGTGTGTGTGTGTGTGTGTGTGTGTGTGTGTGTGTGTGTGTGTGTGTGTGTGTGTGTGTGTGTGTGTGTGTGTTTCTGTGTGATAGCCTATCGTCACTCTGCGCCCGGGGCATGCCTCGGGCTCAGGGGGGGCGTGGGGGTTACTCGCTGGGTGAGCGTGCTCTCTCAGAGGGGGGGAATGC
>NW_022639520.1:1366491-1366730 GCF_010583005.1 Odontomachus brunneus | reverse complement strand
GTATGGGGTATTCGTGCGAGGTAGAGTCGCTAGGTAGGACGGAACGGCCTGCGGGCCGGCTGTGAGCGCGGTCTCGACTGCGTTCCCAGACGGCACCGCCTGCGGCGCATGGGGGAAAGGGCATTGGTCTGGCGCTTTCTGGTGATCCTGTCCGGAGGACGGGCAACGCGGGCGCATGGGGACTGGTGATAGTCGGCAACGAAGGGCGCGCCGGTGATCCGTTATGGCAACGTCGGGGG
>NW_022639520.1:1360287-1366443 GCF_010583005.1 Odontomachus brunneus | reverse complement strand
TTACCCGCTGGGTGAGCGTGCTCTCTCAGAGGGGGGGAATGCGGCACAGGAGCCTCATCCTCTATCAGGGGTCCTTTCTGGGTGCTGGCTGGGTTGTCGGGTTCGCTGGGTCGTGGCGCCCGGGCGGGTACGCCCCCCGGTGCGTGCTGCGGACCGGCGTGGCCGCTGCCTTGATCGGTGTTCCAGTGGGAAACCCCAATGCGAGGGACTGGCCGCGTCGCTGTCCCGTAAGTCCGGGATGTAGTCCCGGCTGGGGGAGCGGCAAAGCTAGTATCAAAGAGGGGCGGGTAGGTTGCGTGTGGGTGCGGTTGCGATCGCGCCCTCTGGCAAACTCTCCCGCAACACCCGTGGGAAAAGGCACTGGAGTCACACTTCTCAGTGATTCATTCGGAGAACGGGATATCCGGGTGCACGGTGGCCGGTGATAGTCGGCAACGGGGGGCGCGCCGGTGATCCGCTATGGCAACGCTGGGAATCCACGCCCCCTGATCCGTTAGGCTAAGGCCGCTGTGCACTTAGGCCCCGCTGCGATGAAGGTTCCACCAAGGGGTGTTACCTGAGCTATTGATGAAGCGTACCGCTGGGGGTGCCGGTGCCTAGAACCACGGGTGGGAGAAGAGCGCAAAAGGCGTGCACTTCTTTTCTCCCTCGGGGTGCACCACCTTGACGTGGTGAGGAGGCTCCCTGGGCTCGACCCGCAGGGCAGTACCAAGAGTTCAACTCTTTGGAGGGCCGCGGGAAGAGCCTGGGGTCTAAGAGTGCACCATTTGGGGGGAGATGGGGCTCGGGTTCACCCTGTGTCTGGGGGGACGTCCTTCGGGGCGTGCCTCCTGGCATGGGGGGGTCTCGGGTCCCATAATAGGGGTTTCTCCTTCCCGGCAAACGGCCTCGGAAATTCTTTCCGTGGTACGCGCCGGGGAGGGGAAATGGGTGACTTCCGGGGAGTTGCCCGGAAGTCGGCCCCCAGGGATCCGTCGGGCCACGCCGGTAGGGTCACCCATGCCGGACGGGCTGACGGGGAGGGGGATTTGGGGGGGGGGGCCGGCTGTCAGGGCCGTCCGGACTTATTCCGGGGCAGGGCCTGACAGTCGGTTCACGGGTAGGTCGGGCTCGTTAGCTTTTTAGCAGCCGGCCTAGGGGAAGGACAACGTCGATAAAAAACCCGCCCGTGAGTGAGGGGTTGTAAAGTTCTCACTCATGGATGGACCAATATGACGACCACAAAAAGCAACCTTACCGGCCCAGGGGTTTCGGAGCCCCAGGGTCCGGCGGCACGGGGGGTAGCGTCCCGGCTCTCTGTGTCGTCATCCGGCGACGGGCTGGCGTGCGGGTTGCCTACGGGCCCGCACGCCGAAGCGGCTACCGTGGAGGTAGAAACAGGAGGAGGTGGAGGGAAGAGAAGAAGGATCGCGGAAAGGGAGATCGATGTTGAGGGCTCTGGGACGGACTCGGAGGAGGGGACTGGAGAGGAGGAGGAGTACTTGGACGAGAAAGAGGGAAGGAAGGGAAAGTGGCCAGATCCGGATAATAGGAAATGGAACCGGGACTTCGTCCTCGAGCGCTTTAGGTACATCGTGGAAAGCGCTAAAGGGATTGAGCGGGTCATAGAGAAGAGCAAGAGAATGAGCAAAGTTGAGAAGGAGGAGATAGAAAGGAGGAAGGCAGAGATGGAAAATTACAGCGAAGAGATGGCTAAGGCATTCGAAGCAAGGACGACGTACCTATAGGGAGTAGTGAGGAATATGGAGAGGTGGCTCAATGAGGACGTGGAATACCAAAATGAAGCTGAGAGTAAGCTGGCAAAGTGGCAGGAGAGGGGAGAAAAGTGGAATCTGGAGCGGAGTAAATGGAAGGAAAAGGAGCTCAAATGGGAGTGATAGGGAGGCATGGGACAAGGAAAGGAAAGGCTGGACGCGCAAAAAAAAGGAATTCGGGAGATGCATGGCGCAGATGGTGGCCGGGGTGGCTGAAGATAACCGCCCTGTTGCCGCCGCGAAGAGGGAGGACCGGGCCGTATCTCCCTTCCCGGAGGTACGACCCGAGGCGAGAGACAGGGCGACGTCCCCGCTCCGGGTGACTGATGCCGGGGCGCCGCCGGCTGGACATGGGCCGGTTGCTTCCACGGCGCCCGCCGCGGTCCCGTTGAGCGACCGAGGCCGGGTCGTAGCGGGTGGAAGAGGCGGGAGAGGAAGGAGAGTTCCTCCTCCGCCCCCTAGGAGGAGAGTCAAAGATGAGCAGGTCCGTGGGCGTCCGGTGGCACCTCGTGCGCTGCCGGCGCCGCCGGAGACGGTAGCGGTGGCGGTACGTCTCGAGCCGGGGGGCCTCACATACGCGGAGGCCCTCCGCAAGGCGAGAGGCGATATCGCCTTGGGAGAGGGTGTGGTCCAGCCCGTCTTTGTAAGGAAGGCTGCAGGGGGTGGCCTCCTCTTCGGGCTGGCCGGACCCGACAAGGAGAGGGAGGCGGACGCCCTGGCAGACAAGCTTAGGGCGTCGCTCCCGGAGGCCGCGGTAACGCGGCCCTCAAGGTGGGGGGAGGTCCGACTCGTCGGTTTTGACGAGTCCGTCCTCCCGGCGGAAGTGGGCGAGGTTCTCGCGGAGCAGGGGGGTGCGGGCCGGGCGAAATTCGCCTCGGCCCCATCAGGTGGAGTTGGCGGGGGGAGGGGGCCGTTTGGGCCCGTCTCCCCCTTGCGGCGGCCGTCAGGGCGGCGGCCAAGGGGAGGGTGGCCTTGGGGTGGGCGGGAGCGAGAGTAGAACTGCTCCCGGCTCGCCCGCTCCAGTGCCATCGGTGTTGGGGGCTCGGCCACGTCCGGGCAACCTGCTCCGCGTCCACGGACCGGAGCAGGCTTTGCTATCGATGTGGTCGAGCCGGGCACACCGCGCGGGTCTGTACCGAGAGTGCGGCCTGCGCGGTGTGCCGTGAAGAGGGACGGGACCCGGGTCACCGGATGGGTGGTCCCGGATGCCCGCTGATGGGGGGCGGTCGGTTCGGCGCTCCGCCGCCGGGCCACCGTAGAGGCCGGCCGCCGAACGCGGCTCCGGGCCAGTGAGGCCCGGTGCCCGCGGGAGGGCCCGGTCCTCCCCCACCACCACCAACCGCGGGGTCTGCGGGGGGACTTCACCCCCCGGAGGGTCCGCGAGAGGTGGAGATGGCCCCGGTCTGACCACCAAGACCGGGGCCACGACGCTGGCCGAACACCAGGCTGGCGCCGGGGGGCCGGTATTGGGCATAACCGCCTGGTACCGGTCTCCCCTCTCCTCTACCGGCCGCGGCGGGGGTGCGCGGGGGCGCACCCTCCTCCATTGCGGCTCGGGAGGGAGGCGGCGCGGTGTAGGGTCGCACAGCGCCGCTGCCAGTAGGCACCATGACCGGGGGTATCTGTAGCCACCCCCCGTCTTGTTGGTCTGGGAGACCCACCTCTCACTACCATCGGGAGGAGCGCGGCGAGAGGTGTTGTGTCCGCCTCTCGCCGCGCAAAGAGGCAAGAGTGGCCTCACGGCAGGGGGGGGAGCGACCGGGGAGGGGCTATGTCCCCGCCGTTTCCCCCCCCAGGGTTCGGAGCGCAATAGCGCTAGCGCAGGGCGGCCCCCCGAAGAATGCCGAAAGGTGATGCCAGGGGGTCGCCCTACTTGCGCGGTGAAGGACACACTCAGGGGTTTTTAGTGGGTATACCTCCTCCTCTCCTTTAGAGAGGGAGAGGGGAGTCCCACATACCCCCGGTGACCTCCCCAGGTCTCCGGGGGATGCGTAATGCATTTTCCCCTGAGTTATAAAAAAAAAAAAAAAAAAGCCGGTGCGGGTGAACCGACCTCACCGCGGGGGCAGTCGGGTCCCAAATGCCAGTACGGCAACCGACCTCCCGGGTGGGCAGCTGCGCCCGGGAGTAGTAAGATCCTCGGTGAATACTTCACCGAGGATCCACAGCGGGGGCAGGGCGGGCTCCTGAGGCTCCGTTGAGCCAAACCGCCATAGGGGGCGGCCCGAAAAGCCGCCCGGGTTGGGGGGCCGCCGTCATGCCCCCCATCTTAAATATGATGGATAAAATAAAAGTAACGACTTGCGGCAGGTCGGAGGTGTCGCGCCGGCATGGGGGGGCTATGGTCCCAGGCCCCCCCTTGTCGTCAACAGACGATGGGCCAGAGGAAGCCGGCGCGTCTACGGCGGGCGCGCCGGTGGCTTTTACGACCGCCGATGGAAGGGGGGAATCAAGGAGAAAGGAAGGGGAAAGTGAGGAAGGAGGGGAAAAAGAAGGAAGATAGAGGAAGAGCAGGAAGGGACTGGGACAGGGTTAAAGGAAAAGATAGGGGAAGAGGAAAAGGGGATGGACGTGTAAGAGAAGGAGGGGTGGCCGGATCCCCACAGGATGAATAAGAACCGGGAGTTTGTGCTCACACGGCTTCATTATCTTAAGCAAAGTGCTGGGCACATCGGCGATATAGTAGAGAAAAGCAAGAGGATGAGTGGGGTCGAAAAGGGAAATATCACGAAAAGCAAAGAAGAAATGGTAAGATATGGGGAGGAAATAGCAAAGGTATTTAGAATGAAAACAGAAGCACTAGAGAAAGCGTTAAGAGAAAGGAACGAGCTATTGGACAGGTATGAAAATGACGATGTAAAATTAGTATTGGAACTGGATATACACAGAAGGGTAATACGTAAGCTGGAAACGGAAAAGGAATCGTGGGCACAGGAAAGGAGAGTATTAATGAAGGAAATAAAAGAAAAGGAAGAAAAAATAAAAGAGATGGGGGACAGAAAGAGGGAGACGGCGGATCGGGCGGTGTCTCCGTTCCCGGAGGCACGGCCCGACGTCAGGGATCGGGCGACGTCGCCGCTGCGGGAGAGGGTACCCGGGCGGAGGAGAGAGGCGCCGGCGACCGGGAGGCCGCCGGCTGCGGCGGAAGGAGGGACTGCGCCCTCCCCGCCCGCCGTGGCTCCCCCGGGAGATGGGGGGTGGGTTGTGGCGGGCGCTGGGCTTGCCAAGAGGAGAGAAAGAGGTCCCAAGAGGGACGATGGAAGGACGCGCGCTCCGGGGCTTCCGGGGCGCTGCCGGCGATGCCGACGACAGCGGCGGTGTCGGTCCGCCTTGGGGCGGGGGGCCTCTCGTATGCGGAGGCCCTCCGAATGGCGAGGACCGACATAGCCCCGGGTGCGGGTGGGGTCCGGCCCGCCTTCGTTAGGAGGGCCGCGAATGGCGGCCTCCTGTTTGGGCTGGCCGGGCCCGGGAAAGAGGGGGAGGCGGACGCCCTGGCCGCCAAGCTCAGGGCGTCGCTCCCAGGGGCCGTGATCACACGGCCCGTAAGGATAGGGGAGGTCCGACTCGTCGGTTTTGACGAGTCGGTCCTCCCCGAAGAGATAACAGAAGTTCTCGCCGCGCGAGGAGGATGTGGGCCGGGCGAGGTGCGCCTCGGCCCAATCCGATGGGGCTGGCGGGGCGAGGGGGCTGTCTGGGCAAGACTCCCCCTCGCCGCGGCCGCCGCGGTGGCGGCTGAGGGGAGGGTGGCTCTGGGGTGGGCGGGGGCGCGGGTGGTGATGCTCGCGGCTCGCCCGCTCCAGTGCCACAAGTGCAGGAGGCTCGGCCACATCCGGGCGGCCTGCTCCGCGTCAATCGACCGGAGTGGGCTCTGTTACCGGTGTGGCCGGGTGGGGCACATCGCGCGGGACTGCGCAGGGAGCGCGGGCTGCGCGGTGTGCTCTGAGGATGGCAGGGACTCGGGCCACCGGGTGGGTGGTCCCGAGTGCCCAATGGGGGGTAGTGCTCCGGCGGGTGGAAAACCGCCGGGGCATCGCAGGGGTCGACCGCCGAACACGGCCGGCTCGGGTTGCCCCCCTACAGGAGGCATGCCGGCGGGCCCCGGGAAGTTACCCCGGGATCCGGCCGGCGGAGAGCGCCCCGGTCTGACCATCTAGACCGGGGCCACGGCGCCGGCCGAACATCTGGCCGGCGTCAAGGGGGGTCGGTGCCGGGCGGAAATCTCCGCCTCCACCGGTCCCCCCTCTCCTCTACGGGTCGCTTGGGGGGTGTGCGGGGGCGCACCCTCCAATCATAGCGGTCCGGAAGGGAGGCGGCGCGGTGTCGGGTCGCACCGCGCCGCTGCTCAGGAGGAGCGTGACCGGGAGTGATTAATTACCCCCGGTCCGGGAGGGGTCCTCAGGAC
>NW_022639520.1:1358937-1360198 GCF_010583005.1 Odontomachus brunneus | reverse complement strand
CTCTTTCCATGGGGGGAAGCTTGCATTCCCCCCTATGAGGGCCCACCATCGGACGGGGAGGAGGAGTCGGTCGGGGTCACCGAGGTGGAGATAGACAGGGCCGTCAGGAGGCTCGGCGCCAAGAAAAGGGCGCCGGGCCCTGACGGCGTCCCAGGCACCGTGTGGGCCTTGGCGTTGAGGGAGGTGGAGGTGAAGAGTCGCACAATGCGGCTCTTCACCTCCTGTTTGAGGACCGGGGTGTTCCCCAGCCCCTGGAAGAGGGCCAATCTAATCCTCTTCCGAAAGGGGGGCAAGCCGGAGGAAAGCCCTTCCGCATATAGGCCGATATGCCTATTGGACGAGGCGGGCAAACTATTCGAAAGAATAATACACGCACGCCTCGTCCGGCACCTATCCCGGAGTAGTCCAACGCTCAGCCAGGAGCAATACGGCTTCCGGGAGGGACGGTCAAGTGTGGACGCGATCTTACGCGTCCGGTCCCTCTCGGAGGCCGTCGTGAGGAGGGGGGAGTTGTGTTGGCGGTGTCCCTGGACATCGCCAACGCATTCAACTCCCTCCCTTGGGACCAGGCGGAGGAGGGTCTGGCCCATTTCAGGGACCCCCCCTCCTGGTCTCAATTATTAGGGACTACTTCCGGGGTAGAAGACTGGGGTTCCGTAACAAAGCGGAACTCCAGTGCGGAAGGGTGGTCTACCGCGGTGTTCCTCAGGGGTCCGTACTAGGACCCCTATTATGGAACATCGCGTACGACCAAGTCCTCCGCCTTGCCCTCCCCCCCGGCTGCAGCGTCGTCTGCTACGCAGACGACACGATGGTGCTGGCCGGGGGCAGGGGCTGGCGGAGCGCCCTGGAGAAGGGACGACTGGCGGTAGACCAGGTGGTACGCTCCCTGAATAGGATGGGCCTCAAGGTGGCTCCCCTCAAGTCTGAACTTATGTTCATTCATAATAGATCGAGGAAAAGGGGACCACCAGAGGCCCGAGTCCGGATCGACGGTGTCTCCGTGAAGACGGGTCCCACAATCAAATATTTGGGACTCGTCTTGGATGGTAAATGGGGGTTCCAGAAGCACTTCGAGCTTCTGGCCCCCAAGTTGGGCAGGGTGGCCAATATGTTGGTGGCCTCCTGCCCAATCTCGGCGGCCCTAAAAGGAAGGCAAGGCGGCTGTATGCCGGCGTCGTCCAGTCCATGGCCCTATATGAGGACGGGGGGGCTCACGTCTGGTCATGGAGGACAGGAACAGCGGGCCGGGAGGGAAATA
>NW_022639520.1:1358072-1358607 GCF_010583005.1 Odontomachus brunneus | reverse complement strand
GTGAAGGCAAGATCTGGACATGATCCAACCAGTGAAGGCAAAATCTGGAGATGATCCAACCAGTCAAGGTAAGATCTGGACATGATCCAACCGGTCATGGCAAGATCTGGACATGATCCAACCAGTGAAGACAAGAATTGGACATGATCCAACCGGTCCAGATCTTGCCTTCACTGGTTGGATCATGTCCAGATCTTGCCTTCACTGGTTGGATCATGTCCAGATCTTGCCTTCACTGGTTGGATCATGTCCAGATCTTGCCTTGACCGGTTGGATCATGTCCAGATCTTACTTTCACTGGTTGGATCATGTCTAGATCTTGCCTTGACCGGTTGAATCATGTCCAATTCTTGCTTTGACTAGTTGAATCGTGTAAGATAAGAATACGGAAAGGGAATACTTTACGAGATATTTTGAATTTTTTCATATTGCAAGCTTTATAACTCGAAAAGTACTCAATGAAGAAACATTTCATTACAATGTTTTGGAAAGCTCTCGAGGTCAGCTACAAGAATATGTAATAAAAAATGGGATA
>NW_022639520.1:1354142-1355150 GCF_010583005.1 Odontomachus brunneus | reverse complement strand
GGTTCCCCCTCGAAACCCTACAACTTTTATATGAAACTTTTTTCGATTCCTGGCCACACAAACGAGTTATTGGAGGTGATAGATTCAGATGACTCATCCTGTATATACAGGGTGTCCCCAAGTCCCATGATGACCCTTGATGAGAACGTAAAACGGATTGAGGTGAGTAAGAAAGTCCTGTGCCGTTTTGCGATATTCGCAAAACGGCACAGGACTTTCTTGCTCACCTCAATCCGTTCTACGTTCTCACCAAGGGTCATCATGGGACTTCGGGACACCCTGTATATATATATATATATATGTGTGTGTGTGTGTGTGTATTCATAAACATATCAACACATGGAAGCCGCCATATTCTTGCAAACAATCGAAGTTTGCACATTTCTTACTAAAGGATCTCTATTTCAGCTTAGAGACCCTGTAATAAGAGTCTGGCCAACTTGACAGTTCTGGCAAAATTCTGGAAGAGAGAAAGATATAAAGATACACAGACACACACACACACACACACACATACACACACACTCAATCTCACTTTGTCTCACTCGAACCGAACGTATGCATACGGTGCCTGCGTATAAACAGTGAACTATTCAAAATATATAATAGTTTATTATAAAATGAATGGATGCCCTTATAGAAATATCATACTAAGAATCATTGATAATTACTTATTTTCAGTATTAAAAATACTGGATAATAAGTAATTATCAATGATTCTTAGTATAATATTTCTATAAGGGTGTGCAGCGCCTTTTAGTAACAAGGGTTATATAATGAAAGTGTTTCCCAGAAATCCTCAATGTTGGGCTTTGTGGGAACAAAATATCCAACGTGATAATTGAACAACAACGAACAATTCATGTCTCTGCGAGATTAAGTAGTGTTTTGATTCTGTTACTATACAATGTATATAAAAATATATATATATATATATAAATTTGTATAAACTGTATATAGAAATATATATTTTTTATCATACAGGTGCATTTCTCTCCATATGGGAGA
>NW_022639520.1:1353108-1354132 GCF_010583005.1 Odontomachus brunneus | reverse complement strand
TCAAAGAAATCTCGTGGCTTAATTGAGCTACAATATTTTCGTAATGTCTAGGAGACCGTTAGAAAGTGAGAGAAGCGAGCGAGAGAGACAGACAAACAGTGACTGAGCAGTTGCCATAATATACCTGTGGCGCTCTCGGCCGGTCTTGCCGAATGGGGAGAATTTCAAAACGCTCTATCTCCTACATTTTTCCTTCCATAAAGTCGATCCCGACAATATTTGGATTTTTTCTGAAAAAAATATAAGCAGCGCAATTGAGATCAATCGCAGACATCAAAGGAACATGATATACACATTAAGGGCTTATTTTGAAGCGCGGTTCTGAAGCTCAATAAATAGCATATTTTCTCGAATTTTTTTTTCATATAATTAAAAAATTTTTCAATACAAAAATTTTATGTACATGAAAGGGTTGAATTTGAACTATATCTCAAAAAATTTTCAGCCAAAAATATTGAAAATTGTGCCGTTGAGAGTTGATTTCCGGCGACGCCTCGAAAAAAAGTGCCTTTGCGGTGGTCACGATAACTCGTGATATTTTTATCTGAAATCAAAAAACCAAAAATTTTCTGTTAGTAGATGAGTATAGCTCGTGATTGAACGAAGGATTTTAAAAAATATTAAAATTTGAATTTTTGGCAGAGTTGTAAACAAAAGAGTGAAATTTTTGGTAAAATTTTCAGTACGTTTAGTTTTGTAAAATTACTTCTAATTAATGAAATGAAGAATCCTTCGTTCAATCACTAGTCAATCCAATTTAGAAGAAGTATGCAAAATTTCAGAAAGATCGGTTCATTAGTTTTTAAGAAATCGTGACCACCGACTTCAAAAATTGTGTTTTGAGAAAAGCGCGTTTAAAGTTAAAAGTACGAATAAAACTAAGAAAGAAACTTTTTTTTTTAACTTACACAGAATCATCTATTCCTGCACCATATAGCAAAGATCCTGCTGCAGCTGCAATGTCCAAGACATCCTTTTGTTCCTGCTTGAGACGAGTTCTTGCTTCTTTAGTTCCAGCCTCAGT
>NW_022639520.1:1352960-1353098 GCF_010583005.1 Odontomachus brunneus | reverse complement strand
AGTAGTGTTTTGATTCTGTTACTATACAATGTATATAAAAATATATATATATATATATAAATTTGTATAAACTGTATATAGAAATATATATTTTTTATCATACAGGTGCATTTCTCTCCATATGGGAGAGAAGCGAGC
>NW_022639520.1:1352552-1352950 GCF_010583005.1 Odontomachus brunneus | reverse complement strand
CTTACTTTATGCGGCTCCATTTTTCAAAAAATTCTCTATGAATTTTACAACACATACGTATAACCTCAAAGAAATCTCGTGGCTTAATTGAGCTACAATATTTTCGTAATGTCTAGGAGACCGTTAGAAAGTGAGAGAAGCGAGCGAGAGAGACAGACAAACAGTGACTGAGCAGTTGCCATAATATACCTGTGGCGCTCTCGGCCGGTCTTGCCGAATGGGGAGAATTTCAAAACGCTCTATCTCCTACATTTTTCCTTCCATAAAGTCGATCCCGACAATATTTGGATTTTTTCTGAAAAAAATATAAGCAGCGCAATTGAGATCAATCGCAGACATCAAAGGAACATGATATACACATTAAGGGCTTATTTTGAAGCGCGGTTCTGAAGCTCAAT
>NW_022639520.1:1352332-1352542 GCF_010583005.1 Odontomachus brunneus | reverse complement strand
TTAAAACTTCGGAAAAATATTCTCGAAATTATGTACTTTCAGATAAAAAAAAACGATTTTTTTATTTAAATTTTTACATTTCATTTCCTTGTATTTCGGACTGACACTTGCTGGACAATTAAAATGTCTAAATAATTTAGAGATCTCTTTGGGTAAGGTCAACTTACAAATCGGCTTCCTACGTAAATGCCTTGTGAATAACATTATTCC
>NW_022639520.1:1352245-1352322 GCF_010583005.1 Odontomachus brunneus | reverse complement strand
AACTATATCTCAAAAAATTTTCAGCCAAAAATATTGAAAATTGAGCCGTTAAGAGTTGATTTCCGGCGACGCCTCGA
>NW_022639520.1:1352013-1352235 GCF_010583005.1 Odontomachus brunneus | reverse complement strand
CAAATCGGCTTCCTACGTAAATGCCTTGTGAATAACATTATTCCTCAACGGGAGCGGTGCACTTGGACACGGTGCATTTGGACACAGCCAATCACAGTACCGTGTGATTAGAGACATTTGTAGGGTCCCTTGGAACAGCGACTTGTGATTGGACTGTGTCCAACTGATATACACCCTTCCTCAACACCTTAGACGTATTAACGATTGTGAAATTCCTTTATA
>NW_022639520.1:1351936-1352003 GCF_010583005.1 Odontomachus brunneus | reverse complement strand
TTAGTAGATGAGTATAGCTCGTGATTGAACGAAGGATTTTAAAAAATATTAAAATTTGAATTTTTAC
>NW_022639520.1:1351209-1351926 GCF_010583005.1 Odontomachus brunneus | reverse complement strand
CAAATGATATTAAGAACTGAAATAAAGGATGCCTACACGCATATTCATTTTCTACGGAATCGAATCCTCCGTCTGTCCAATTCGCTCAGTAAATCCTTGCCTCCTCTTCTTTGGCGTAATTTTTGTTTTTTACATTTTGCGCACATCAACAAAGTTTTACTGAAAGAAGAACTTAAACTGGTAGACAAATTTGATTTTCTCTTAACAAAAAAACGTAGTAATGTTATAAAGGAAATGAGACCTATTGAATATTACTGTTCGATTTCTTACTCTGAAGTTCCGAATAGAAGACTGAGATCACATTCTAGTACGCAACATGTTAACAAGACATGTTTTGCAAAAGAACAATTTCCCTCCACGAATAATTCTGATAACTTCCAGATTACTATTGATCCTTCGAGATATGAGAAGTTGAAAAATCCAAACTTATTTAAACCCCAACAGAAGTGGTTTTTGAACTTATCATCGATTGACATACCGACCAATATTCAGGATTTGCTACAATTAGGCAACGGCTTCAGTGTACCTCCAACCGATGAGAAATCTACTCTTATAGAATGTATAAAACATCTAGAAAATAATATGAGGTCTCTTAGTACGAATGAAAAAGAAATAATAAGGAGTCGTTCGATTTCTATCTTACGTAGCATTAAACTGTATTTACCTACTCTATATCATAATAACAAACTTATCCTTCAAAATTATCTTGAAGCTAAA
>NW_022639520.1:1351044-1351199 GCF_010583005.1 Odontomachus brunneus | reverse complement strand
CAATCACTAGTCAATCCAATTTAGAAGAAGTATGCAAAATTTCAGAAAGATCGGTTCATTAGTTTTTAAGAAATCGTGACCACCGACTTCAAAAATTGTGTTTTGAGAAAAGCGCGTTTAAAGTTAAAAGTACGAATAAAACTAAGAAAGAAACT
>NW_022639520.1:1348219-1351034 GCF_010583005.1 Odontomachus brunneus | reverse complement strand
ATTAAACTGTATTTACCTACTCTATATCATAATAACAAACTTATCCTTCAAAATTATCTTGAAGCTAAATTTTCTAAATCATTTCCAGATTTATTATTTATGAAGGCTGACAAGGGTAATGTTACAGTTGCTCTTGACAGGAATGTTTATGTTGCGAAGATGTTGTTACAGTTGGAGGATGGTAATACTTATCAGCTTGTTGAAAAAGCTCCTACTAAAAAAATAATAGCCGAATTAAAAAACATTTTAAAAAGATGGAAAAATGAGTCCTACATCGATAACTCGGTTTATAAGTTTCTCCAATCGAGCGATGCCACTCTTCCACGTGCTTATGGTTCTCCGAAGATTCACAAGGCGGACAACCCTTTAAGGATAACTGTCTCATCTATAAATAGTCCTCTATATAATTTGGTCTTGTTTTTGCATAAATTGATTTCTACCAGTATCCCTGTACCTAAGAGCAGGATCAAGAATAGTTTTGATCTGGTTAATTCTTTGGCTAATTTATATGTGGAGGAACACTGTAGATTGTTTTCGTTGGATGTGGTCTCATTGTTCACTAACGTTCCCCTTAAGTTGGTTATGGATGGTGTCTTGAGAAGATGGAGTTTTCTGGAAGTGGCTTGTAGGATTCCTAGGGATGAGTTTATATTAGCACTCAAATTCGTCCTTAACTCCTCTTATTTCAGCTTTGATGGCTGTATTTACAGGCAGACCTTTGGCACCCCGATGGGCTCTCCTCTCTCTCCAATTATAGTTGATATTGTTCTCCAAGACCTTGAGAAAAGAGCACTCCAAACGATACAGATCTGTATACTTTTTTATTATCGTTATGTTGACGACATCGTTATGGCTGCTCCAGAAGCTTCTATAGAGAATATCTTAAATGTTTTTAATTCTTTCCATTCACGCCTTCAATTTACGATTGATTTTGGCGATAGTGGCAAAGTTTGTTTTTTGGAAACATCTATGGAAATTGTAGATTGTAGGCTTAGGTTTGATTGGTACCACAAACCTACGGGAGCGGTGCACTTGGACACGGTGCATTTAGACACAGCTAATCACAGCACCGTATGATTAGAGACATTTGTAGGGTCCCTTGGAACAGCGACTTGTGATTGGACTGTGTCCAATTGCCCCGTGTCCAACTGATATACACCCCTTGCGATGCCAACATGTCCTGGTAACCACACAAAGCATATAGTATATCCTTTAGAGGTCAACTCCATAAATTGTCCCTTGATCATGTAAATCAGATTGTGTTGCTTATTTTTGGAATTATAATTAGCTAGAGTATTAATAACACTTTTGGAGTCCGATGCAACAATAAAATTTTTCTTTATAGTATTAGACTCCGAAATAGCCGAGAGTGCATGGGCGATAGCTATGTCTTCAGCTTCAAAAATAGAAAGTTGGGAGGATAGTTTATAACGTAAGGGAATAGGAGAAGATGAGGAAAAAACGGCACATCCCACTCCGAACTCCGACTTAGAACCATCAGTGTAAACAATCTTGAAATTTGATAAATTACAATCCACGATACACTTGCGAAAAAATTCCTCCGTCCGCTGCAAAGAACCGACAGACGATCCGTTATCTTCCTCATTCGAAGGGAGTCTAACAAACTTAAAGCACCTATCTCCAATCTCCGTGATAATTGGTAAGCGAGCACAAGTTGCCCGAAAGTCATAGTTGACTGCACTGGGCAGAGACGTGACACACAATTCGTGAAGAAATTCAACAAATATATGGTAGAAAGAAGCAAAAAAAGGGAATACTGACGCAGGAAGTCAATTCCAAATTTCTATTATGTAATGACAAGGCTAATATTCTGACAGGATGGTTTCTAACGGAAAAGCACCCAGAAATGTATTTATGAAAATTAAAACCTCTACGAGCGTTGAGAGGAGCCTCTCCGGCCAAGTGTAACAACACATTCGTAGGAGTGGTGGACATTGCACGCAATACAACTCTTAAAGCTTCGAATTGTACCCTATCAAGGATAATACTGATTCTAGGATTTATACTGGCAAATGCTTGAGAACCATATTCAAAGGCAGAACGTATCCAGCCCTTATAGATATTAAGAAGATTAATAGGGTGAGCACCCCACTTAAGACCTGCTATAGATTTGATAACAGAAATTCCGGTACGGATTCTTTTACGGAGTTCTAAACAGTGAATCCTCCAGCCCAAACCTCTATCGAAGAATAGTCCCAAAAATTTGACCGAATCGACTTTAGAAATGATTTCACTATCCAGCTTAATCTTAAGATGCCATTTACTTATAAAGTTATCCGTTTTTTTAAACCTATCCTTAGAAAATAAACAAAAAACTGACTTAACACATGATATTTCCAATCCAAGCGCTGAAATATTATCCTTAAATATTAGCAAAGCCTTATTAATCAAACTATAAACCACGGCGACCGATTGGCTAGTAGTGTATAAAGGGTGTATATCAGTTGGACACGGGGCAATTGGACACAGTCCAATCACAAGTCGCTGTTCCAAGGGACCCTACAAATGTCTCTAATCATACGGTGCTGTGATTGGCTGTGTCCAAATGCACCGTGTCCAAGTGCACCGCTCCCGTGTATAAACAGATGTCATCGGCATAGGCGAAATAATATACGTCTTCTGGAAGAGAGCTAAAGATGAACGAGGTATATATGTCGAAGAGGATAGGGCTGAGAACCGAACCCTGAGGAAGTCCTCGAGAGGTTCGTCTAGTACCCAAAGAAGTGCCACCCATAAAGCCCTCGACAGATCTGAAACTGAGTAGAAAATCTAAAAATTGTAGGAATTTATTAGA
>NW_022639520.1:1339687-1348209 GCF_010583005.1 Odontomachus brunneus | reverse complement strand
ACCCAAAGAAGTGCCACCCATAAAGCCCTCGACAGATCTGAAACTGAGCAGAAAATCTAAAAATTTTAGGAATTTATTAGATAAGTGCAGTTGTCTCAAGATGCACAAAAGAAGACGTGGGAGAACGTTGTCAAAAGCACCCCGCAGATCAATAAATACCACACCAGTAAAAGCATTTCTAAAGAAGTCCCGCTGAATATCCGCGGAAAGCAAGAAAAAACAATCCGTTGTAGATCTCGACTTACGAAAACCAAATTGTCTTTCAGCAAAAAAGCAATTATTTTCCAGCCACCAATAAAGTCTATGGTGAATTAAACGCTCAAAGATCTTTAGAAGGCTATTAGACATGGAAATAGGCCTCATCGCAGAGGAGTTGGCCTTGGGAATAAATACCATAAAATATTCAGACTAAGCAGACGGATAGGAACCGAGATTAAACATTTTATTAAATAAACCAAAAATAAATTTTTTTGTAGATAAAGGGAGTCTAAGTAAAATGTGATTAGGCACAAGATCCGGACCATGAGCAGAACGTTTTTTAATTCGATTAAAAGCACAGCAAAATTCATCCCAACTTAATGGTCTAATAATATATTTATTATACTCGCAAACAAAACTACAAAAGGAGCTCCAATCTAACGAAGGGCGAGAGGATAGCAAGGAGCGTTTAACATAATCATTCGGAAGACAAAGGTCCAAAGGATCGGTCCATACGCTAGGGACAACAATGTCAAAAGCATCTCGAGCCGCAGAAATTCTATTTTCTACATTCATAGGTGGCTGAGGAAGTCTCCTATTTTTAAAGGATTTTAATATACGCCAAACGAAAGCAGAACTAGCCTTGGGATTAATTGTAGATCAATTGAGAATTCTTTAAACGAGTCAAGTTTTATATTTAGTAGTTTTTTCTTGACATTCGCGGCAATAATACGGTAATTCGAAAGATTAGTCAAAGAAGGATTACATAAGAAAGCCTTATAAGCCTTTTTTCGTTCTAAGGTCAAAGAAGTACACTCTTCAGACACCAGACGGAGAGAGAAGTAAAACGACTCTTTCCCCTGTTATTACGCAGAGTAGCACCGTGGGTTATAAGCTTATTGATAAACCAAATATAAAAATCATCATAACAAATAACAGGATCCTTATTATAGATGGTAAAAGAAGAGGAGTTATAATCAAGTTCAAACAGAAAATCGGACCAAGAAATCTTATCAAAATTAAAGGCCGGTCTACATACAGTAGAACGGTCAGACGATCCAAATAAAGTAATCAATGAGGGAAAGTGATCACTATTATAAGGATAATCCATCACGTATGATACAGTGGATAGTGCAATATAATCAGAAGCAAATGTAAAATCAATAACACTTCTATGGGACCCATCAGACGAGGTCCATGTGGGACTTCCATTGCCCAGATTTACAAATTGAGATTGGGAAACCGCTGATTCCAATCTGCGACCTTCTTCATTATATTTCACTGGGAAGGAGGACCAAAAGGGAACATGGGCATTAAAATCACCACATAGAATAACATTATCAAAATCAGTTAGGCAGTCGAAAAATTTTTCCCAAAAAGATGGATCAGAGTCACAAGAAGATCGACCCGGAAGGTTATAGATAGATATTAAAACAATGATTTTGTTACTACAATGGATTTTAATACCCAAAACATCAACTTTGTTATCGTCACAAATAGATTTCAACAAAGGAAAGTCCTGTATAGAGAAAGAAATGTTATTTCTAACAAGAAAACCAGCACCACCCCCGGAGGATAGAAGTCTCGGGGAGTTCAAAAAAGTATAACCACGAATAAGACAAGAGTGAGTGTTGCCAGCATTCTTAGAGATGCAAGTTTCAGAAAGACAAAAGACATCCGGATGATGATCATTGATCAATTCAATCAAGTCCGCCGATCTAGCCAAAAATGATCTAACATTCCACTGAACTATGGTTAATTTTTGAGAGTCATGCGAAGATGAAGCGATATATGTATTACTTGTAGAAGCCATTTTATTATAGATCTTCGAGAGACAGCGAAGAGCAGATCTTCGATAAGTCCATAATCAAGGACGCAAATTAAGAAATATGAGATTTTCCTAAGGAGACGGTAGAATTAGTTCGATTAGAGTCAGTGGAAGAATAATTTAGCGAAAGGAATTCAAGCAGAGATTTAGACATAGCTCCATCGGAAGCATTGAGTTTAGAGAAGAGTTTTTGATTAAACAATTCAATCGAACATACCATACTGGATCGAAGACGGGGCCGCACCTCATCACCCCCAGAGCCCGCGGCGACATCAGCCGCAGGAAAGCCACAAACAAAACCAGCGGAAGCGCCGACGCCGGACGCGGACGACGACCCCACAGAAGCGACACAGCCATCAGCCCGGGAAGACCGCCGGCCACGGGTGTATATCAGTTCGACACGGGGCAATTGGACACAGTCCAATCACAAGTCGCTGTTCCAAGGGACCCTACAAATGTCTCTAATCACACGGTGCTGTGATTGGCTGTGTCCAAATGCACCGTGTCCAAGTGCACCGTTCCCGCCGGCCACCGCCACGCCGGGCCACAGCAGCCGAAGCACCTCCGGTAGCAGAAAGCCGCCTTCTCTCAGCTCTCTTTCTTCTCACAACGTGTAGGGAAGAAAGGAACCCGGAACCTCGAGACTGTAACACAGGAGAAACAGATGTTGGAACATTCCCATCTATATTATTACCAGGGCTTACCAGAGGTAAAGCCGTTTTACTTTTTTTTGAAGACTTAAGAGCCTCCGCATAAGACACAACGGATGGTTTATTAATAATCTTTGGCCAGAAATCTTCCAAGGTAATCGAGGAAGATCCATCTGAATAGTTATCCTCAGTGAGACCACTGACCTTGATGAAATTTTCAGCATCTAGAGGGCCCAGGCAATGAACCGCCATGATTCTTTTAACATGTTTATTATGTATGTAGACCGGACAATTGACACTGGAAACATGATGGTCAGAATTAGCCAATTTGTTACGCTCGCAATTGATGCATATTACAACATCCGACAAACAATTCTGGTCAGAGTGTCCCTCACCTGCACACCTGCCACATATCAGAGGCATTCCTATCTTTTTACATGAAGACCTCAAATGACCAAATCTATGACAATGAGTGCATCTAATAACTCTACCAGCAAACGGTTTCAAGAAGATTTTTTTCCCCAAGAGGAATACAAAAGAGGGAAGACAAAAATTTTCGAAAATGCCTATAAATGTGTTGGTAGTAATCATTTTATATCCATCTGGTGCGTCAGGATCGGGAGTCCTCTTGTGGAGCCTCTCCACCGAAACAGGCGATCGCCACTCGCCCCTCCATTTATATGTGGGACGTAAGTGTTGCTTTATAAATTCGGTATCCAATTCAGAGTCGTCAATCCCTGCAAGGATAACTTTTTTTTTACTCTGAAATCAGGAATAAACGTGAGCCAAGTTTCATCTTTAAATACAGAACGTTCAAATCTCAACATTTCTTGAACGAAGGAATTTGCGAGATCACAAGTAAGAAATGATATGATAAATTTAATGGGACTAATCCTCTTAAAGTCAAAGGCTACAGACATAAAAGATTCGATGGATTTGATATCGAATAAAGCTTTAGCCAATTTTAGAACACTAATAGGACGTGTGTCCATAGTATTATCAACCTGTCTTTCCATAAACACAATGAAAGGACCGTTACTATTTTTCGAGTAGCGATTCTTCACAGCAGACGGAGGAGAAACCCGCGATCCAAGATCAACAGGAGATGCAACTACCGAAGGCGGAGTCCGCATGGGAGATGCACCGACAGAATGAGTAGGAATGGGAATGGAGGAATGGAATACGGAAGAGGAAGAGGCTGATAGACTTTTACGGGAGCGGTGCACTTGGACACGGTGCATTTGGACACAGCCAATCACAGCACCGTGTGATTAGAGACATTTGTAGGGTCCCTTGGAACAGCGACTTGTGATTGGACTGTGTCCAATTGCCCCGTGTCCAACTGATATACACCCGACTTTTACTACTGCCACTCAACCCTGATTTTTCGAAGCCAGTCAGACTTTCTTTCTCCTTCGACTTAGACAGAAGGTCTGATTTAATACGAGGGCCTGGAGAGACCCTTTTGGTAGCGCCATAAATGCTCAGATGAGCTCAATCTTTTCCTGAGCCTTTCAGTGATCATCATAAGAGATGAATTACACTTGATATTAGATACTGGAGACTTCAACATACCAGACGTAGCAGAGGTAGTCAGTAACATACTTTTCTTTTTCTCAGACGATTTTTCTAACGAGATCAAAGGCTGAGCATCTTGTCCTCAGAAGGTTGGAACTCGAAGATGTTGAGTATATTATCATCCACGTCCTTGTTTATTTCTTTATCTCCATACTGGATTAAGCAATCACGTGTTTCTATCGTGAGGATTATAGGTTAAGCGGTACCAGATCCACAAAGAATCACGTGATATACACGTGTTCAACGTATAGCAAGTGAGTGACAAAAATCACACTAAAGCAATTAAGCAGCCAAGCACTAATATAATTAGGTAAATCAAGTAAATTAAACCAGAGTCCAGAAAACAAAGCCAGGTCCAAGTCAGTAAAACTAACACATTTGCAAAAGCGCAAAAAATACGAAATTACAAGCTGCTAAGTGAGAGGCTAAGAGACACGAGGCACACCATGTGGCGACCGAAAGCCAACTCCAAAAGCGTACGTATCATTTCCGTATCCCTGAGTGAAATCTGAGAGACCATTCGCGGGTGTATATCAGTTGGACACGGGGCAATTGGACACAGTCCAATCACAAGTCGCTGTTCCAAGGGACCCTACAAATGTCTCTAATCACACGGTGCTGTGATTGGCTGTGTCCAAATGCACCGTGTCCAAGTGCACCGCTCCCGATTCGTGTACTGATCTTCCTCCCGGTTTCTCCTATATAAACTTTACCACAAGAGCAAGGGATCTTATATACACCTGATGTTTCTAGGCATGATTTCTGATCCTTCGGATTTGGGAGTAAATGGGAGAGCTTCCTATGAGGTTTGAAGATTACTTTGATTTTGTGTTTACCCAAAATCCTGCTGATAGGTTCTGTTATGCCCTGGAGATATGGAAGGACAGCCGTTTTTCTCTTTTCTCTCTCTTCATCTAGTGTGTCAGTGTTTTTAGGACTGACAATTCTGTTCTTCTGGTTTTTTATTATTTGCGAGATGTTTTTGCTGTTGTATCCATTTTTAGTTAAGGCTGTACTGAGGTGTTCTAGTTCTCCATTCAGAGAAGATGGTTCCGAAATTGTGAGCGCTCTGTAAACCAATGAACTTATGACAGAATTCTTTTGCGAAGGATGATGATGAGAGGTTGCACGTAGATATCGGTCCGTGTGTGTTGGTTTTCGGTAGACCTGGTGACCTGGTGACAAAAGAATTCTGTCATAAGTTCATTGGTTTACAGAGCGCTCACAATTTCGGAACCATCTTCTCTGAATGGAGAACTAGAACACCTCAGTACAGCCTTAACTAAAAATGGATACAACAGCAAAAACATCTCGCAAATAATAAAAAACCAGAAGAACAGAATTGTCAGTCCTAAAAACACTGACACACTAGATGAAGAGAGAGAAAAGAGAAAAACGGCTGTCCTTCCATATCTCCAGGGCATAACAGAACCTATCAGCAGGATTTTGGGTAAACACAAAATCAAAGTAATCTTCAAACCTCATAGGAAGCTCTCCCATTTACTCCCAAATCCGAAGGATCAGAAATCATGCCTAGAAACATCAGGTGTATATAAGATCCCTTGCTCTTGTGGTAAAGTTTATATAGGAGAAACCGGGAGGAAGATCAGTACGCGAATCAAGGAACACCAGCGATGTACCAAGTATGGTCACTTTACTCAATCAGCCCTAGCTGAACACTGGATGGAGACTGGACACTCCGTACAATATGAAAAAGCCACCAGATTGGCTCCCTCACAGAGTTATTTTGCCAGAAAACATCGTGAAGGTCTAGAAATTTTGAAACATCCCAACAACCTCAACCGAGACAAAGGTATGCAAGTAAACTCTATTTGGCATACTGCCCTCCCGGTTTTTTAATTGACCAGCTGATCAATTAAAATACGCTGATTGGCTGGATTCAAGCCTCGTCCCCCTACTCCCTAAACACGGATGTATATCAGTTGGACACGGGGCAATTGGACACAGTTCAATCACAAGTCGCTGTTCCAAGGGACCCTACAAATGTCTCTAATCATACGGTGCTGTGATTGGCTGTGTCCAAATGCACCATGTCCAAGTGCACCGCTCCCCCTAAACACCATCTAAACAAAGGGATGGAGGGGGGCATATAAGGACTACCTTTACCCAAGGGAGCTCAGTATCAGAGTTCTCAGCCCTGATGATGCAAACTGCAACGTTTGCGAAACGTCGGCATATCGCTGATTCAAGACACGGCTCCATTCCGGAAGCTATATCTAGACATTGTATCAATGGCCGTGAAAGCCTCAAATCTACTTATTTTCAGTATTAAAAATACTGGATAATAAGTAATTATCAATGATTCTTAGTATGATATTTCTGTAAGGGATATGGCGATGATTTAAAAGAAATGTTAGCTCTGATGCATCTGCTATAAAATACTTTGGCAGTATTGGCTTTTTTCCCATTAAATCTATAACTTTACAGAATGTTATTGTTAAGACATCACAAATAAACTGTTTAAGCCACTAAAATTTTTAATTTGTGGATTTAGAGAAGTATATGAAAATTATAGATGGAGTTAAATTACATAAAGAGAGCATATAGACATTATAGTATGCGGACGATATAGTGTTGTTAGTAAAACAAAGGTTTGCGCTAATAGATATGATGAATTATTTAAAAATATTCCTAAGAGACAGGAAGTTGATATTGAATATGGAGAAAATAAAAAGATTAGTTCTCAATAGAAGAAGGAATGAAAACAAGAACAAATGGAGATGGGAAAATAATGAGGTGAAAGAGGTAGAAAATTTTAAATATTTAAGGTTTGCTTTTTATACAAAAGGGAACAGTACAGATCATATAAAAAAAATCACAAAAGAAGAATAATAGCCGCAAATAAAATATAAGCTTAGGTAAGGGAAAGAATTTGTAAGAATGATTTTAATAGAACAGGAAGATTGTTTAAGTATTTAGTAAATGCTATGATGGCGTATGGAGTTGAAATGTGGGGATGGGAGGAAAAGAAGAATATGGCCAGACTTTTATTACAGGGTCTCCATTTCAGCTGAAATCGGGATCAGCTAAAACCGGCCCATGATTCCTCTCCTTCTCTCTGCTTATAGTTAACGGGTGTATATCAGTTGGACACAGGGCAATTGGACACAGTCCAATCACAAGTCGCTGTTCCAAGGGACTCTACAAATGTCTCTAATCACACGGTGCTGTGATTGGCTGTGTCTAAATGCACCGTGTCCAAGTGCACCGCTCCCATAGTTAACACCTGTGACCGTCCGACCTACCGTAAAGTCTATGCTACGCGTCTTATGGCTCCTGCACATAGAACGCGGTAATGCTTGTCGCGCAGTGGAAGTCCACGTGACAGCCAATCAATATGTCGTTTTTCCATAAGTTCCCATAAGTTTCCATAGTTTTTTCTAGAAGGTTATTACTGAACGCAACATACTGATTGGCTGTCGCGCGATCTTTCGCCATGCGGCAAGCATTACCGCGTCCTGTGTACAGGAGCCATTACACGAAATCCATCGAGATCACCCTTGATCGCACGAATCCTCGGGTAGAATCACGCGATTTGTTTGACCCGAAAAATTGGGATCCAATCTCGTGTTAAGGTTGGAGCGCTATTCCTCGCGACAGTGTGGCCGCAACCCGCCGGGACGTAACAATATAATATTTCTAAGAAATAATTCGAAATAAATATCTATGAATCTTTATCATAAATATTGTGTGTTGTCTGGGAATATACTGTGAACACTATTAGCTTCTGCACGCGGTAATGCTTGCCGCGCGGCGGAAGTTTGCGCGACAGCCAATCAATATGTTGTTATTCCATAAGAGCTAGAAGGTTATTACGGAAAGCAGCATATTGATTGGCTGTCGCGCGAACTTTTGCCGCGCGGCAAACATTACCGCGTCCTGTGTGCAGGAGCCATATAAGGATACATTATATAAGCATTAATCGTAAGAACATCGTTGGAGTCACTGGAATCACCGCGTGCCGTTCAATCGTCAGTTTAAGCAACAGAAGACAGGTGAACGTTTTCTAGATAGAGAAGAGTATCGTGAGCGTAGAACGTTAGGTAGCTCAGTGGTTTAGAGCAATCGCCTGGCAAACGAAAGATCTGGGTTCCAGTCCCGGCTTAACAAAGCGTGCTCTCGATATTTTTCTTTCTCTGGGTAGCGATTATGAATCTTTTCCCCTAGTGTGAACTCGTGAAAAGTGAAAATTTTGTACTGAACTCGTGAAAGATGAAAACTTTCACTAATCTCGTGAAAAATGAAAG
>NW_022639520.1:1339520-1339677 GCF_010583005.1 Odontomachus brunneus | reverse complement strand
AAACTATCTGAGAAGCTTTTTAGTACGAAATCTTATCTTTCTAACGCCATCTAGTGTAAACTGATTGCACTTATACAACGCGAGATACACATTACTAGAGCCATCTATTGGAAAAATAATGGATTTCTTTTTACTACACCTTATATAAAGATACTCT
>NW_022639520.1:1339174-1339510 GCF_010583005.1 Odontomachus brunneus | reverse complement strand
TGTGAAAATTGAAATTTTTCACGCAAAAATTTTGTTCAACATGGCAGCTGCATTCTTGCTTGGTATCATGTTTTACATTTATATTGTCCTCCAAACATAATATTGCAACTTTTGTAGTTCATACATGATTTTTTGTAGCTTAAACAATAAATACAATAACTATTTATTTTTATTTTTTAGTTATCAACAATTTATCTAATTATTGAAATGAAACTATAAGATCTCAAACGATGTAGAAAGAAAAAAGAAAAGTCCTTTAGGGCAATTTTTGTGGAAAACACGCTTTAAAAACCATATTGATAGTGCAGACAGCTTAATATAAGGTGTAGTAAAAAA
>NW_022639520.1:1337205-1339164 GCF_010583005.1 Odontomachus brunneus | reverse complement strand
TTGGCTGTTACAGTATCAGGACCATAAACACTATTCACATTTTCAGCCGCCTGGCTTGCGTTTTCGCCTTTATCGAAGAAAAACTGTAAAGTATGGTATTTTCTCTTTGCTGGTGTCCATCTTTGACGCGAGCTCAAACAATACTGAGTCAAACAATCACAAAACTATCTGAGAAGCTTTTTAGTACGAAATCTTATCTTTCTAACGCCATCTAGTGTAAACTGATTGCACTTATACAACGCGAGATACACATTACTAGAGCCATCTATTGGAAAAATAATGGATTTCTTTTTACTACACCTTATATAAAGATACTCTAATGTTTAACGATCCGGGGGCACGGGTTCTCGTTATCCGATCGAGCAAAAGTTTAGCAGGGATTTCTTTTTTGTCAGATGGAAACTTTTTGAAAGGTGCCGCGGGAAAAATTCGAAAAAAAATTTTAACCAAGAGTAAATAAGGACCACACTAATATATATATATATATATATATATATATATATATATATATATATATATGTATGTATGTATATATCCAGTAACATAAGATCACCTGACCCTTATAGAAATATCATACTAAGAATCATTGATAATTACTGATTATCCAGTATTTTTATACTGAAAATAAGTAATTATCAATGATTCTTAGTATGATATTTCTATAAGGGGAGGACGTCCTAAAGGCGTCCTGAGCATGAAGAAATGTTCTCAAGACTTCTTCAGGATGTACTCTGGATGTACTCTGGTCATCTGTGTTGTTAGTATATGTGTGTGTGTGTGTGTGTGTGTGTAAGCTTAAATTTATTATGGCCTGGTTTACATCGGGCACTTGATACGCGTATCGGGTACTATATTCGTATCAAATTCGTACTAAACATTTAATATGCACGATGTAAACACTGACGGATCAATTTGGTACGAGCGTACCAAGTAGGAGTATCGTACTAAACTAATGCGCGTATCAAATGATCATATGACGATGTAAACGTATGAAACGAATGTTGAAAGAAACCTAACCTAGTTAAACTCGGTGTTATCGGTAACCGTTAGTTTCTCTCAAATTATATTATAGTAAAATATCTTATAAAAAGGGTTATAAGTTAGAGAGAAGATGATAAAACGAGAACATTTTTAGAATTATGTATTCTGACTGTCGAACAAAGCTATCTCAAGCAAATTGCAATTCCAAATACTACCAATAGAAGGCAATCGATATGAATTAAATTCGTATTATATTTTTCCTTTAGTACGTTTGATGTAAACGCACCCGTATTAAAGCATTGGTGCATATCAAAGGCTGCGTTCCGAAATGCACTGCCAGTACTAAAAATCTATTGTTCATGTTACGTATATTATAAAATTTCAATACTGGCAGTGAATTTCGGAACGCAGCCTTTAATACGCGTACTAACGTTCTGACGATGTAAACCAGGCCTATATTAGGAAATATTTTCTAGATAATACAGATGATGGAAATGCGACTACTAATAATTTACTTTAGAGGTACACGTTCAAAATAATTATTTATTATTTCTGCTGATTCTGAGTCACTAGATTCCTTACTCGAATCTTCCACTATTAATTTTATAACTTCTCTAAATATAAATTTTTTCTGCACGTTTTCTTCCATATTTCGAGGTTAACTTGTTTACGTTCGTTTGCTTCCTTCAGTATTGAAATAATCGTTCCAATTTGGAAGTGTAACGTTTGGGCCATATTTTTTACAACTATTATTAGTAATATTCACTAGAGGCCGATTCGTATGATTTCATACGTTATCCCTATATACAGGGTGTTCAAAAAGTCCCGGACCGGTGAAATATCTCGAAAACTAAGCATTTTAGAAAAAAATGTTTCAGATAAAAGTTGTGGCGTTTAAAAAGATGTATTTACTGATCACATCAGTTTGACCTTGGGTTGCGTAGCGAAGGTCAGGTCAAGGTCACATTAATTTTTTTA
>NW_022639520.1:1332135-1334172 GCF_010583005.1 Odontomachus brunneus | reverse complement strand
GAGTGTCACGGTCGCACGTCGGCCGAAGGCATCTTTCTTTCCGCTGCCGCTTTCTGTACGCTGATTTGTTGAGACAAAATAATTAATTTCTCAAAAACTATTGCGAATATCGCAAAACGGCACAGGACTTTCTTGCTCACCTCAATCCGTTCTACGTTCTCACCAAGGGTCATCATGGGACTTCGGGACACCCTGTATATATATAACAAAAAGACCCTAGGCTTAAGTGAATGTTATACTGCATTTGAATTATTAAAATCAAAAGTCTTAAGCCCATTCTACAATTGCGTAAGCGTAGTCGTGAAAGAGTCAACCAATCCAAATGTTTTAAAGTCTCTAAAGAATTATGGCTCCTGCACACAGGACGCGGTAATACTTGCCGCGCGGCGGAAGTTCGCGCGACAGCCAATCAATATACTACTTTCCGTAATAACCTTCTAGCTCTTATGGTGAAACAACATATTGATTGGCTGTCGCGTGGACTTCCACCGCGCGGCAAGCTTTACCGCGTCCTGTGTGCAGGAGCCATTAATGTGCACTAAGTGTGAAAGTGTAAAAAGCTCAATTAATGCGAATAAACTTATTGGATATTAGCTATTTTCAGACATCTCACATCTTCAAAGGATGTCCTAAAAATATTCTGATGACATCCCTCCGTCCTAAAAGTGTCTTCAGAACGTATTTTGTATTGTATGAGGTGCACTAGTGTGCAACGGGCATTAGGTGTAAAAATGTGAATAGTACAAACAACTCGAACAAAACTCTTGGCACACTTTGCAGACAGGGTATATATATTATATTCTTTATTATATTTTTATAGTATATAAGAATATACAATATTACGAATAAATAAATAATTATTATATATAATTAAATATAAAATTAAATTTTATACATAATCCGACTGTGATAGTACTATTTTGTCTAAATTTACGCACGTACTTTGTGTGTTTCAATAAAGAATATACAAACTCGTGATCTGTTATCAATATAATATAAAATTAGTATCAAGTCAGACAATAGTATTTAAATTAGTTAAAAACAATTAAATATAAATATTGAAATAATATATAGGTTATGTCAATTTCAGTCTTCAAATATTTTTAAAAATATAAGCGCTATACTATAAAAGTTTATAAATATATTTATTATTTATAGCTTTATAAGCATCTTTTACTGATACGATAACTTTATATTCAATATTACTTTCAGTGTCTATTAACGTTAATTCTTCCAAGATGTTCGCCAACATGAACGCTGTAGCTGCCTCACCTCTATAGCCGCAGCAACCGCAGCAGGAAGTGACAACAAATTTAATGACGTCATTATTCTCTAAAAGTACTGTCGCAACGTGCTATCATGCATTTTAGAAGCGGAAGCGGAGCATTTTAGCGGAAGCGGAGCCTAGTATTCGCGCAGTCGGACCCCGGAAACCGCGGGCGATCGTGGCCGGAATCCAAACGCAATTAGTTACACGCGCGGTAGGTTAGGTGCAAGGCCAGAGCTCCTATCTCTTCCCCAAGCGCATACACACACCCGCCCGTCGTTCCCGGATACGCGCGCAGGTGTGTACACTCAGAGGCAGGTATGGTATCCCTCGGCGGGTCCGTATACGCCTGTCAAATAGTCGAAAGCAACAACAGGCGTATACGGAGGGCGTACTGTACGTTTGACGTACAACGCGAGAGAAGCGAAGAAGGCACGTAGGGGAAGTGGTGGGAGATATTTCGATGTTGCATTCTTTTCGCACGTCGTCCGATCGAGAGAGAAAACATCAGCAGACGTGATAGCTGTTAGTGGTGTCCTCAATAGCTGTCTCACTCACTCAACGCTTGAATGCAGAGAATATGAGCGAGACAGCAATAGGGACACCGCGCTGTCTCTATAGGTGTCTCGCTCGCTCTAGTATCCATGTATCACGCTTTCCTCTTTTCTCCTTAGCAGAAATGCACGTTGTGCCGATGAATGACACCGAACGACAAAATTTAACTCTTTTGTTGTACGAATGTGAATAGTCATTTCCGATGTATTTTTGCC
>NW_022639520.1:1317671-1330301 GCF_010583005.1 Odontomachus brunneus | reverse complement strand
TCTATCATTTCCGATGCATTTTTTTCAAAAATGTAACGTGGTAACCAAATTTGAACTAAGGATTTGTGCTTAGCGGGCAAAAATACATCGGAAATGACTATTCACATTCGTACAACAAAAGAGTTAAATTTTGTCGTTCGGTGTCATTCATCGGCACAACGTGCATTTCTGCTAAGGAGAAAAGAGGAAAGCGTGATACATGGATACTAGAGCGAGCGAGACACCTATAGAGACAGCGCGGTGTCCCTATTGCTGTCTCGCTCATATTCTCTGCATTCAAGCGTTGAGTGAGTGAGACAGCTATTGAGGACACCACTAACAGCTATCACGTCTGCTGATGTTTTCTCTCTCGATCGGACGACGTGCGAAAAGAATGCAACATCGAAATATCTCCCACCACTTCCCCTACGTGCCTTCTTCGCTTCTCTCGCGTTGTACGTCAAACGTACAGTACGCCCTCCGTATACGCCTGTTGTCGCTTTCGACTATTTGACAGGCGTATACGGACCCGCCGAGGGACACCATACTTGCCTCTGAGTGTACACGTGTGTACACGTGTATACAGTGTTCGCAGTACTGGCAGTAATTTTGGAACACAGCCTATGTATATACGTCATTGGTTCCTATTGGCTAATGCCTATTTCTATTGCCTGTAGCCCATGGACATAGTATTATATAGATAATAAATAGATAGTTAATATATAGATTTGTTCACGTCGCATGCACAGTGGCTGCGTTCCGAAATTCACTGCCAGTACTGAAATTCTATAGTTCATGTCACGTATACTATAGAATATCAGTACTGGCAGTGAATTTCGGAACGCAGCCAGTATAAGTATATACAGTAGGGACACTGAACTTTTTTTGTGGTCTCCACTTTCCAATGCGCATGCGTCAGTATGTCCTACCAGCAAGATGGACGCTTCCGTAGATGACGTATTGGGGAACGGTGCACTTGGACACGGTGCATTTGGACACAGCCAATCACAGCACCGTATGATTAGAGACATTTTTAGGGTCCCTTGGAACAGCGACTTGTGATTGGACTGTGTCCAATTGCCCCGTGTCCAACTGATATACACCCGACGTATTGAGGTTAGTAAATAGTTTATACACATATTTGTTATGTATTTGTTTGTGGTGTATCAATATAATTCTTTACTAAGTCTAAATTATAATAATTTGTTACACACAATAGTAAGAAAATGATTAGGGGGGGGACACAGTTGTGTCATGTATAAATGCCCGAATATTTCCGGACGAATACCTGGACTAAGTTTTTTTCGTTTCCCGAAAGATGTAGAAAGGTAAAAGTAATAATTTTATTAATTTTGTAAGAAACGGTGTCCATTCGTCCCGTATTTTATTAGTAGAAACCTACACCACAGGGGGCGCTAATGCCTGAACCGCCGCTTGCGCACCTTTTTCGCGTTATGCGATAGGTCGAGAGAATAGCTAAAGATCTGCGCATGACCACCAGATCACGTGGTGAGAGACGAGCTCTCGGATAGGTAGAGAGACGTAGAAAAGAGGAGCGGGGTAGAGAACATGGCGAGAGGTGTGTCACATGTAGAAACCGCGAAGAGTTTAGAGTGTATCTTCCATGCGAGTAATAAAGTATTGACAATAGAGTTCTGAGTGCAATTCGACTAGGCGCTATCCCTATCGCCCATTTATCCAAGGTGTTCCCACTGATCAGCTTGGTTCGCCTTCCTGGCACTTGTGCGTAACGGACGTTACTGCTAAAGGAGATTCATAACCAATAAGTTGGCTATCTTCTTTTATACTGTGAGGCCTTGCTTTTGGCACAGCCGGTCTCTTACAGTAAAATACATCAGAAGTGGGATAGTTCGCTGTTATACCCTCTCAGCATTCAGCCAGTCTTTGTTACGCAGTAACAGTATTGCATCATCAGTAACGGTCGTTTGCAAAAAAAAAAAAAAAAAAAAAACGCCCGCCATAACGGTAGTTTTTCCCGCATTCTTTGAGTGAAGATAGAGACACCTCTAGAAGTACCATCTCCCGGACAGAAGTCGAGACGTTAATCTGTGAAGAAGATTTTGTGATACAAGTTTCGTCAAGTACAATGGAGAGGCAGGAGGTTGAAGATCTTTCGCTTGATCAGCTCAAGGAAAGAATTACTAGCTTGGGACTAATCCCAAGGAGTTCCAGATCGGAATGCATTGATCAGATATTCTCATATATGGAAAGACGTATCAATGATCCTCCAGTTTTACAACGTGAAGACATTCAACCACAAGGTTTGCCTAGCCAAAGTGCGCAATCTCTGACTGTTCAGCATTTGTCTGCGTCAATGGCTACGATGCAGCAGTCAATGTTAATGATGATGGAGCAGATGAAGCGTTTGATGTCTACTGCAAATATCAATGAAGTAACGAGTGGACAGGACGTTGGTGGGACAGATTTACCTGGTGTATCATCCCAAAACATACCGCCCGTTCCAATCAGTGTACGGACAACACAGCCAACCTCGGTGATGTATCTCCCAGCAACTGCTTCAGCGGTTAAGCTTTTAACTCCACAGATTCCGGCATACGGTGGATCAGAGGAAGAAGATGTTGATTTATGGATCCGTAAGGTGGACCATGTGGCTCTTGCTCACGGAGTGAGTGAGACGGTGACTTTACTAGCAGCATCTAGTAAATTAAATAGTTTGGCCAGGGACTGGTATGACATGAATATAGAGTCAATTAATAACTCTTGGCCAGTGTTTAAGCAGTCTATCTCGGAAAGGTTTGGGCTACAAATCCCGTTCCACATAGCCATGCAGAGAGTGGATGCCCGTAAGTGGAATTACCATAAAGAATCGTTTCGTGATTACGCCATGCAGAAAATGAAATTGCTGCATCGCCTGCAGTTACCTGAGAAGAGTTGTATCCAGTTAATTATAAACGGCATTGGCAGCTCAGCGTTGAGGGCATCAGCAGCATGTCTGAGAGCAAATTCTATAAATGAATTTCTGAATCAGATGTACGAGGTCACAAGTGCTTTTGAGATGACATCGAAAAAATCTCCACAGCCAATGAGGAAGGAGAAACCGAAAGCGTCGCCTCGTTCACCTACGAAGAACGATCATCAGTTGAAAAGTTCCAGAGAGACCTTCTGTGCTTATTGTAAGACGAAAGGGCACTTGAAGGCCGATTGTTACAAACTGAAGAGAAAGGAGCAATCCTCCCAGCAGTCAACCACGTTCGTGCCGCCACCGGTTGCAGTAGTCGTTAAGAAAGAGGACGACCCATCACTGGTGGGATGTGTAGAGGATCCTCGAAACCGAGTGTTGGAAATGAGTGAGCCAATCACAAATGTCTACACCATCAATGGGAATATATGTAATATGAGTACGCTGATTGATACAGGTAGCCCTGTTTCATTCATTCGTTTTGCGGCATACAGGTTATATGCCAGATCAGATTCAAAATTAGAAAAGTCGGGATATAATTCTCTTAGAGCTTTGAACGGTACTTATATTCCTGTGGTTGGTGTGTGGCACACAACTATTAAATTGTCGCTTTTACCGAAGGTCGAGTTAAAAGTTGATTTTCAATTATTGGAAGATAGTTCGAATACTACGCATATTGTGTTAGGACGTGATTTTATTAAAGAAAATGAATTGAAAATATCTTACGATCCTAATGCTGCTTGTAGCTCAAATAAATTAGAGCTCTTAAATAAGGTAGCTTCCGCAGATGTAGTCGACCTTATCGATATGCCGGTTACTGATAAACCTGTTTGGTCAAATATTAAAACCGACTTTGGGAAAGAAGCGGACAATGAGGTAGTTGAACTGATAAAAAATGTAATTGATACGCCGGTAGCACTAGTTAAAGACGATTATAGCGTTAAGGTCGTTTTAAAAGACGACTCAATATATGCATACGCACCGCGTCGCTTTGCGCATGCCGAACGAATACAAATTCGAGAAATTACCGATGAGTTAGAGAGAAAAGGCATTATTAAGACGAGTTCGTCGCCGTACTGTGCTCGGGTGGTCCCCGTTAAAAAGAAAAACGGTTCAACGCGTCTTTGCGTAGATTTAAGACCCCTTAATGACCGGGTCATTAAGCAGAAATACCCCTTCCCGCTTATAGAAGACTGTCTAGCGAAACTAGGTAATAAGCAAGTGTTTACACTCTTAGATTTAAAGGAGGGCTTCCATTTAATTAAAATTCACCCGGATCACACTAAATTCTTTTCTTTTGCCACGCCGGACGGGCAGTTCGAATTTAAGAGACTTCCATTTGGATTTTGTGAGGCTCCGGCCGAATTTCAACGAAGGGTTAACTATATCTTACAACCCCTCATAAGAGAAGATAAAGTTTTGGTGTACATGGATGATATCCTCATCCCATCAATCACAGTAGAGGAGAATTTATCTGTGTTAAAACAAACATTATTATTGCTTAAAAAATATGATTTCACACTTAATTATGAAAAATGTCGGTTCTTAAAGAACGTCATCGAATATCTCGGTTATATTATCTCCCCTACGGGTATTACGTTAAGTGACAGGCACGTAGAAGCCATCAAATGTTTTCCAGTTCCGAAGAAAGTGCTAGAGTTGCAAAGATTTTTGGGTCTGACAAATTATTTTCGGAAATTTATCCCAGGATATGCCAGTAAGGCCAAGCCATTGCACAATCTCTTGAAGAAAACTTCTGACTTTGTTTTTGACGAAGAATGTAAGAAATCTTTCGACTTATTGAAATCGGAATTAGTGTCTTATCCAGTCCTGCGTTTATACAACCCGTCAAGCGAAACTGAATTGCATACGGATGCAAGTTCAATAGCACTTGCCGCTATATTACTTCAAAAACAATCTTCCGGTTCATGGGCTCCGGTCGCCTATTATAGCCAAGTAACGAATGGGGCCGAGAGTAAATACCATTCATTTGAACTGGAAATGTTAGCGGTTGTTAAGGCTATCGAACGGTTCCATATTTATCTATACGGTTTGTCTTTTACGGTTGTTACCGACTGCAATGCGCTGGTATACGCTGTTAATAAAGCCCATTTGAATACTCGTATCGCGCGCTGGACCTTGAGACTACAGAATTATCGATTCAAGTTGGTGCATAGAGATGGCAAAAGGATGGCACACGTTGACGCACTTAGTAGAATTGTGTCGTCAATAGAAAGCATGCCTCTAGAAAAAGAGCTGCAATATAGGCAACTCGCAGACCCACAAATCCGGGCAATTGCTACCAGTCTAGAAGAGTCCGAACATGACAAATATACGCTAGTCGACGGTTGTGTCTACCGAAAGTGCAATGATAAGCCAAGGTTTGTTATACCCGATAGTATGATTAGTAGTTTACTGCGAGTGTACCATGACGACTACGCACATTGTGGTGCGGAGAAGACGTATCAAGGTCTTTATGCTAACTACTGGTTTCCCTCCATGCGTAAGAAAACCAGAAATCACATAGATAATTGTTTGGTTTGTTTGCTCGCAAATTCAACGTCCAATGTTAAAGAAGGAGAACTGCAAATTTCGCCCATTTCGGACAAACCCTTCCAGATTTTGCATACGGATCATTTCGGTCCGCTTACTGAATCGTCAGACGGTTTTAGACATGTTCTAGTACTTATCGACTCTTTTACACGGTTTACATGGCTTTTGCCAGTTAGGAGCACAGGTTCAAAGGAAGTCATTAAAAATTTTATTCCCGTATTCGATGTCTTCGGGAATCCGGAGGAAATTGTTTCTGACAGAGGTACCGCATTCACCTCAGGCGAATTTGCAGAATTCCTAGAGTCTCGTTGCATAAGACATAGGTTGATAGCTGTAGCGGCCCCTTGGGCTAACGGAATGGTGGAGAGGGTGAACCGATTCCTTAAGTCGTCTCTCAGAAAGATTGTTGATGATCAAATGACTTGGTCATCTAAGTTGTCTACAATTCAATACGTGATGAATAACTCTTATCATTCCTCAATTAAGTGTACTCCTGCCAAGTTGCTTCTGGGATACGACCAGAGGAATCAGGCTGACTCTAAACTGATAGAATTTTTAAATAACCTTTGTAAGGATAAGGACGCAAAGGAAAGTGATAGAGATATTAGTCGGAAAATGGCTATTGAAGTCACAAATAAGATTCAAAATTATAACAAGGTGTATTATGACAAAAGGCATCTAACGCCTTCTAGGTACAAACCTGGGGATTATGTGCTAATTAGGGATACCACTTTAAAACCTGGAGAAGATAGGAAATTAAAACCTCCGTATAAGGGCCCATACCTAGTAGCGAAAACGTTGTCTAAAAACAGATACGTAATTCAGGATATCCCAGGATACAACCATACGGCCAAACCGTACAATTCGATTCTATCTCCTGATAGAATCAAACCGTGGATTAAGCCCGTGATAACCTGATTATTTTTTAAGTCTCAATTTATATTTTTTAACTATAGTCTAGCTTTGAGTTTACTTTATGATTTAAAAAAAAAAAAAAAAAAAATGTGCCATTGTATAAGCCAAAGACTGACCAGAATTAATAATTTTGTAATTTTGTGTTTAGTTTATTTATGCATATGTATCACGGTTGAGCATCTCATATGTGCAATGTTTATTTTGTTTGCGAGAATTATTGAATGTCACTCGAGACGTTTGACACGCCAGAATGGCCGAGCTGTAAGAAACGGTGTCCATTCGTCCCGTATTTTATTAGTAGAAACCTACACCACAGGGGGCGCTAATGCCTGAACCGCCGCTTGCGCACCTTTTTCGCGTTATGCGATAGGTCGAGAGAATAGCTAAAGATCTGCGCATGACCACCAGATCACGTGGTGAGAGACGAGCTCTCGGATAGGTAGAGAGACGTAGAAAGAAGAGGAGGGTAGAGAACATGGCGAGAGGTGTGTGTCACATGTAGAAACCGCGAAGAGTTTAGAGTGTATCTTCCATGCGAGTAATAAAGTATTTACAATAGAGTTCTGAGTGCAATTCGACTAGGCGCTATCCCTATCGCCCATTTATCCAAGGTGTTCCCATTGATCAGCTTGGTTCGCCTTCCTGGCACTTGTGCGTAACGGACGTTACTGCTAAAGGAGATTCATAACCAATAATTTGGCTATCTTCTTTTATACTGTGAGGCCTTGCTTTTGGCACAGCCGGTCTCTTACAATTTAATGTTTTTTTTAGGTCATGAAATTGTCGAACTGTATAACTTATATATAACATAAATATTTTTTTTTCAAATTGCATAGATGCAAATTATGGTTAAGGAATTGTGGACGTACAATTGTGGACGTACAATTGTGGACGTACAATTGAAATTCCAATGGAGAACTTATATAAAACATATCGGGTTTGTGGAAATCATTTTGACTCCACTATGTTTCTAAATGATTTGAAGAATCGCCTCCAACCACATGCAATTCCAAAAGAAATACATCTAGAAAGAAATACAATAGAAAATGATCTGTCAATGACGCATGACTCTGTATTAATTTGTACTGATCACATATCTTTCTCATGTAATGGTAAGCAAAATATCGATAATTTTGATATCTATTATATTTGTATCAACTGTTCTTTGTTATATATATAGTATATGCAAATTATGTTAGTATTGGATGTTCAATGAATAGTCGTTAAATTGTAGATCAGGATGCAAGCATTACAGGTTATGACAATGAAAAGAATGGGAGCGGTGTACTTGGACATGGTGCATTTGGACACAGCCAATCACAGCACCGTGTGATTAGAGACATTTGTAGGGTCCCTTGGAACAGCGACTTGTGATTAGACTGTGTCCAATTGCCCCGTGTCCAACTGATATATATCCGAAAAGAATCAGGAAAGAAATGACTCCTTTATTTCTGACAATGACATAGTGTTTTCATGTAATGGTAAGGTAAATGTCTATAATTCTGAATCTTATTTGTATGAACTTCTCATTTTAGTATACTTTGTCAATAATAAAAGCTATTGTTATGAAACGTCTAATTACTAGTTATGAAATTGTAGATCAGGATGCAAATATGGATCAAAACAGACAAAAGGATCAGGAAGTACAATGTAGACAACCATTAGTTATAAAAGATAAAAAGATACAAACAAATCGCATAATATGTACCAATTCACCACGAAAAAAGAAACTGAAAAAGAAAATCTATGCGCTACAAAAACAATTACAGAAAATGAAGAAGCAATTAATGCAACAGAAAGGAAATTGTACAAAGGATATTAAGAAATTGTCTGTACTAGAATATTGTGATGTGACAGATCAAATATTACCACCATCTATTGCGTCTTTTGTAAAAGTACAAGTACATCTAACCCAACAATCGCCGAAAGGTAGAAGATATTCTTTGCAATAAAAAAAAATGTGTTTCAGCTTATATTTGAGTGGACGTAAGACCTATGAAGTTTTATCGAAACAGTTTTGCTTGCCTAATAAACGAACCTTGCATCGCATGATTCAAAATTTCAAAATTGCTCCTGGATTGCAAAAGAATGTATTTGGCATTTTACAAATGAAATCATCTAATTTTACAAATAGTATTGATAAGTATTGCATATTGTGCATGGACGAAGCTTCATTAAAAGCTCATTTATTTTATAATATCAGCCAAGATGCAGTATATGGATTTGAAGATTGGGGTGATGGGAAATCGGCATTGCCAGCATGTAATGTTGCAGTTTTAATGCTTAGAGGTATATGCACGAACTAGAAGCAACCTATAGGGTATTTTTTCTTCATTCTACGTTTCCTGCTACTAAATTAAAAGATATAATACAAAGTATAACGCAATTGCAAGAAATTGGATATACAGTTATTGCATTTGTAAGTGATATGGGACAAAATTTTATGACTACAGCACAAACATTAAAAGTTACAGTAGAATCACCATTTTTTGTTATTAATAATCAACAAATAGCTTATTTTATTGACCCTCCACATGCTGTGAAAGTTAGTCGAAATAATTTTATGAAAAATAATATTAAATATAAGAGGGAATTGATTTCATGGAAGTATATAAAAGAAATGTACGACATAGATAAAAATAATGATCACAGATTAGCACCAAAAATAACAGATACGCATATTATGCCTACTAATTTCGAAAAAATGAAAGTTCGCTATGCAACGCAGATTTTGAGTGCTACAGTAGCTGCTGCTTTACATAAATTAGTAATGTCTTCTCATATTTCAAGCGAAGCCTGTGCTACAAGTAATTTTATTCAGAAAATAAATGATTTGTTTGACATGTTCAATTCATCTACAATTTTCCATGCAATAAAATATAGACAAGCTTTTAATGGTGATGATTATCAAATCGATTTTTTGACACAAATGGTACAATATTTAAATGATTTAACAGTATTTATAGCACAAGGAGTCGATGTTACAAGGAAAGTGAAAGTTTTCAAATATTGGTGTCAAAATATCAATTCTCTTTTGAAAATGTGGGATTATTTGCGTATTAAGGCTCCTGGGGAGTCGCATCATCCATCTCTTTTTAATGACGTCAGAAGCGAGAAAACGCATGCTAAAAATTCCTGCAAAATACGTCGAGATAAACAGATATATTCACAAAACGACATTTGCGATCGATTAAGTACACCTCTAAAATACTCCGTACACTTTCCTTTTGTTCTAAAAATCAATAGATAATCGGAAAATTAATATGACAAGATAATGAGGAAATTAGGTTAGAAAAGACGATTGCACGTCACATTTATTTTATAATTATCTGTTGATTGTTAGAACAAAAGGAAAGTGTACGGAGTATTTTAGAGGTGTACTTAATCGATCGCAAATGTCATTTTGTGGATATATCTGTTTATCTCGACGTATTTTGCAGGAATTTTTAGCATGCGTTTTCTCGCTCCTGACGTCATTAAAAAGAGATGGATGATACGACTCCCCAGGAGCCTTAATGCTACTGACATAAAATTTTTGTTAATGCATCGTTTTAATCAAGATGCATTAGAGAACTTCTTTGGTAAAATTAGAATTATGAATGGTAATGCCTTTAATCCTACACCTATTCAATTTTATTATTCTTTTCAAAAACTGTTTTTTGTAAACTATTGTACGCCAAGAACAGGGAATTGTGAACAAGATAATGATGAAATGTTAACGGGTGTGATTAACTTTGCGGCAAAATACATAATGTACTGAGTACTGATGAAAATGAAGCAGACGAAAGTGACTAGTAGTACCTGTGCATGTAGATAATTATGATTATCGCGAAATGAATATTAACGAACAAGACGCGTTCCGGTATATATCTGGTTATCTTATTCGTAAGTCTTTACAAAAACATTTATGTGACCTATGTTTAAATTATAGTAAAGAGTATGTTAATTTGGATGATACATCGGTGCACTTGGACACGGTGCATTTGGACACAGCCAATCACAGCACCGTGTGATTAGAGACATTTGTAGGGTCCCTTGGAACAGCGACTTGTGATTGGACTGTGTCCAATTGCCCCGTGTCCAACTGATATACACCCGATACATCATACTATTGTTTCTTTAGAGCGTATAATGCTACAAATAATAATCTTTTCGGTAACTTATGCCAAATAACAATTTTGTTGAATATATTAAGATTTTGGACAACTTATTTTTTATAAACATTAAAGAATATATTTTGCAGCCGTGTATTGTTACAAAATATGTTCAACTTTTCCAACAAGTCAAATTTAAGCCATCTCTTATAGAAATATCATACTAAGAATCATTGGTAATTACTTATTTTCAGTATTAAAAATACTGCATAATAAATAATTATCAATGATTCTTAGTATAATATTTCTATAAGGGATGTTCACATTTTCCACAGGAGTATGCCATAAAACTGTTAGCTAGAGTACGATTTAAAATTTATTAACAGGCGATTTAAATCACAAAGCGGTCGTAATAAACTAGTAATTATGCGTCATGAATAAAAGTTATGTTTTATGTTTATTTCTTCATTATTAAAATATGTTATTTATGTTATACATTATATTATTTTTTATTCATATGTTGAAGTATAATATTAATAAATTTATTATTGCGTTACAGTAATTGTGTTGCACATTGTTTTTTTTTTGCAGTTGCCGATTATGAGAAAATGTTATCGTAGTAAGAAGAAAAGTGGTAACCACCCAGGCAGCAAGCCGTCGTAATTTTCACGTCAACATGTCGTCATTATTGGTGAGTAACGTCATTTGTCCTTTAAGGACGTGTATTTAACGTCATGTTTTAGACGTCAAAATAACTTTGCAAAATGACGTTATGATAACGTTTAATTTACGATATTGTAGACGAATTTCTTTTTCGAATAAAAATATAAGTTCGCTATTCTTATAGATATATTTTCATATAATAATCAATTTAAACAATAATGGGGGATATGATCAATGATAAATCTTATCATGCTATCCTAGCAGCAAATATTAGTTGTCCAATGATTATAATCATAGCTATAGCTGTTTCATTAAATCAATATGTAATGTTAATCTCTACGATTTTGATGTGACAAAAAATAAATTTTTTGTTTGCTGCAAAAAAGAGGTTTTCTTTTTTGGGTGTTTTCGGAGAAACATTTGTGGTATTGGTCTGAAACAATGATGTAAACGTCGCAGGCCATACTCTGAGGCTGCGTTCCGAAATTCACTGCCAGTACTGAAATTTTATAGTATACGTAACATAAACTATAGACTTTCAGTATTGGCAGTGAATTTCGGAACGCAGCCTGAGCAACGAATGAAGGGTAGCGCACCATTGAAAATCGACCGTATCCGTGAACGCTCGTAGCGCAGAAGTTGTATTTCCCGCTTTGATCTATCTAACGATGGATGCGGTCCGTTAAGCGTTGCTGATGCGCCACAGCGACGACTAAACCATATTACTACATTTCACGCTTCAAAGCATTTGCAATGTTGAAAGGACTCTAGCTCTAATATAACATCTCTGCGTCTCAGCGGCGTGCGAACACGTGCGAGCATTATACAGATATATAGTAACGATTATTAGTTTTACTGCTTCATTCGTGCACTGTGAAAGTTATATACTGCATAATTTACAGTTACTACTGCATAATTTACAGTTACTACTGATTATAAGAGCTTTAGTGAGTCATATTAGTTGCTTTCCATTTACATCAAAACTCAGATAAATCTCACTTCTATCTTTGTTACTCACAGAATATGAAACAAAGATAGAAGTGAGATTTATCTGAGTTTTGATGTAAATGGAAAGCAACTATTATATTCATAGATTTGTACCATCAGAATATAACCTATATGTTATACTGGGATCTTTCATTTTACATGTAATATAATTTATAACATTATTATATGATAGAATCATATTTTGTTATTAATATTAATTGCATTAGATATAAAATCGGATATGTATACATTGATCCAGCTTGATGACATGTGTGAAGGAAGCTTAGCTGTTATCAACACTAATTGGTTAACGCCTCGTAAAACACAAGTTTTTTGGCCACCATATAAAAATATAACAACTTTTAACAAAGCGTTGAAGAAGCATGAAGAAATCAATGAAGAGAAATGGACGTTGTATGGTATACAGAGAATTTTTTATGAAACAAGTATGCTTAGCTAATTGTTTATCTCTATTCCTATTACACACACACACACACA
>NW_022639520.1:1317444-1317659 GCF_010583005.1 Odontomachus brunneus | reverse complement strand
ACACACACACACACACACACACACACACACACACACACACACACACACACACATATATATATATATGCTACAATCATTTTGCTTATTGCATATATATATATATATATATGCAGTAAATAAAAGAATTGTATATCATATTGGTAATAAATCTGATCAAGATCTCTACAACTGTAGCCATCTGTGTTTGTAATACATTCGTATTTTGTTGATAGAGT
>NW_022639520.1:1316709-1317235 GCF_010583005.1 Odontomachus brunneus | reverse complement strand
CCTGTATTAACTCCAATTCATTAAAAAACGTTATTAATGCTTATACAAAGTGTTTTATCAGATTTTCTGTTAGATTTTCCATGAATAGCGAAACATTAAGCAATATCAGTTATAATTTCTAGCTCGCAAAATTAATTTTGTAGATGATCTCAATGTAGCACATAGAAAAGCTAAAGAAGCAGAAAATACTAGCGATTTAAAAACTGATTTAGAAAATAGTGTAAAGAGAAAACGATATCCTACGCGACGTCTTTATGATTCCGATGATTCAACCGAGGAAAATAATACAATTTCAAACTTTAAATCGTCTACCTCCAATAAAAAAAATTCTAAGTTATATCTTGTATAATAATGTATAAGGAATCTTTTAAATCATACTTATTCTGTATCTGACTTTTATAATGGATTTCAGGCTTTTCTAAAAATAATTTCTCATATAACAATTCATTATATATTCTGAATGAAGAAGGTAATACATATAAAATTTTTATACATTATCAAAGAAGTATTTAGTTACATATAATTG
>NW_022639520.1:1313083-1314872 GCF_010583005.1 Odontomachus brunneus | reverse complement strand
CTCTGATTCGATAACTTTAAATAGCCTTCATGTAAAAACTATTGTTTTAGTTAAGGAAAAAGATGTTTCTTTTAGGTCGGTATTCACAGTCGAATCTTATATTTAAGATCGTCTTAAGTTCATCTTCAGATAATGTACGAATTATTTCATTAACTATGGAGTACCCAAAGATAAATTGAAGACGATCTTAGATATAAGACTCGACTATGAATATCAGCCTTAGACTACACAACCTAAATAACAAAAGTTATTTTGGTTTTAAAGGAAACTTAAATATATGTCTGTCTTTATTTATTTACAAAGAAAGATAAAGATAGATATATGTTTAAGTTTCGCTTAAAGCCAAAATAATATTGGTGCAACCAGGCCTTAGTCTCGAGAATTTCAGTGTGTATTCCGTATGAAAGCTTTCTGGAACATCCTGTATTATTTCGGCGCTTGGGAGAAGCTTTTCTCCAGAGCGTTAAATAAATGTTTCTATTATACCTAAGGGCATGTACCTTTTCTCGTTCTCCATGTGGGTGACTGTTTGTATATAATGTTAGATTTAACCTTCCGTCAGCAATTATATTTTTTATATAACGACGTTGGCAACCTGGGTTGTTTACGTTCATATCATATGATTTTTGTTTTATGCTTTTAAGGTCCCTGGCTCCTTGCTTTGTCTATCTCTTTTTAATGACGTTAAAAGTGTGAAAATGCACGCTAAAATTCTTGCGAAATACGTTGAAATAAAAGTATATATTCATAAAGTAACACTTGCAATCGATTAAACAAATTTATAAGATATTCCGTGTTCTCCTCTTTTGCTCTAACAATGTATAATTTATTGTAAATAAACTTGAATAGAAATAGACGAAGAAATAGGTTAAAGAGGTGAATTGTGTAAGAGTCGGAGAGAAAAATATACCGGAAGCCGGAGTTTGCTGGACCGTGATTCGAACCCGGGACCTTTCGCTATCCGGGTGACTGCTCTTACCAATGAGCTACCCAGATTCCCTACCTCAGTACATTCTCTCTCTTCTTCTTAGTAGTTATTGGTTTGTCAATATGACTCGTATTATCTCAGTTCACTTTATATCTTACAATTGTATGTCACGTTAATTTACGATAAATGATTGATTGTTAGAGCAAATGAGGAGAACACAGAATATTTTACAAATTTTTTTAATCGATTGCAAGTGTTATGGAGGATTCACACCGATGTCCGACGTGCGGCGTCCGATATCCAATAGGAGAATAGATTGGATATCGGATATCGGACGCGGTGTGAATCCTGCATTACTTTATGGATATATATTTTTATTTCAATGTATTTCGCAAGAATTTTTAGCATGCATTTTCATGCTTCTGACGTCAATAAAAAGAGATAGACAACGCAAGAAGCCAGAAATCTTAAGATATTCATAAAAATTTAGAATTATTTAGCATCATCTTTACTACAATACTCAATAGGTACCAAAATCAAATATTCAATCCAATTGCTTATATAAAATTATTTTTTATCGAAAAAATTCAAGAACGAATTTTCGAATGGGTTGTAAACAACGCAGCTTGCCGAGATTGTTAATTTCTTATTAATCTGTATGATAATTGTAAATTTTGTTTGTAGCATTCATTTCTGTCGACTTTAGGAGGTCGATATATTACAAGCAAAACAAATAAAATTTTGAAACAGTTGTTTTCAGATGAATTGTCTCAAAAGTATAGTTTTTATGGGAAACGATTACCAAAGAAACCTTTTCATTCTTTATTGATAAAAGATATTATAATAGGTAAAATTTTTTTT
>NW_022639520.1:1312105-1313047 GCF_010583005.1 Odontomachus brunneus | reverse complement strand
ACACTAATGGCCCACTATTAAGCAATATTAATGTTTTTAAACAATTTAAGAAGGTTACTATTAAAGATTACACTTTATCAAACCATTCACATTGTTTTGCAGATTCACATTTTTTAAATAAAACTAATGAAATAGTACAGATTAATAATATCATTTCAACAACAAGTGGTTCAACAAAATTAATTGGAAAACAATACATATCATATGAATCACTCTATTCATATCCGTTTGATTCCAAAAAATTAAACATTTATTGTGTAAGCAAGTTGTCCCAACAATTACAAACATGGGATATTGATTGTATAAAAGCGAAATGTATTCTTTTACCATTACATGACGAAAATTGGGTGTGTTTTCCTCTTTTTCATATTTAATCTAATATATTTTATTAATGTTCTTCAAATCACTTCGTTTTATGCAATGTATTTTATGTTAATGTTTTTGTCTTTTTTATAATATATATTTTATCATTTTTTGTAAGTATTACAAATAAAAAATATATTCACATACTACTTCTGTTTAATGCAATTAAAACTTACCCCTTTGCAATAAATGTATCTAATATAACCTCACATAAAGTCAATATTAGTCAATTTTAACGTCAACTTTGACGTACCTAGGACATCATTATTAAGTTTAAAATGACGTCGAACTACTGACGTCTCTGGTCTGTGACTTAGGACCGTCAAAAAGATGTTATTATTTGTTTAACTTGAAGGAAAAATGACGTAACAGATGACGTAAAAATCACGTCAATATCACGGTTGTCTGCTACCTGGGCATACATAATGTGGCTATTATTTAATAAATAACATGTATAAGGTTTCTCACAGTAATGCAATATTGCAATATCACTGTAATATTATTGATAATATATCTATATGTATATATACAATACACACACACACACATATATATATATATATATATATATATATATAT
>NW_022639520.1:1311944-1312095 GCF_010583005.1 Odontomachus brunneus | reverse complement strand
GAAGAAGAACAGATGAGTCATTTGTTTTACAACGTGATGAAGATCATCATATTGGCATTTCGCTCCTACTTGAAATAAAATGTGGAATGGTTACACAGTTTCCAACTGATTATATGCATGCGGTGTGTTTAGGTGTTACAAAAAAACTACT
>NW_022639520.1:1310317-1311934 GCF_010583005.1 Odontomachus brunneus | reverse complement strand
TATAGTGTACATATAGTACTTATGCTTATTTTTTATTCGGTTTTTGAACGATACGGAATCTTTTTTACCAAATGTATATAATAAGAAATTTCATTCACAAATTGCATCGAACTTTTTTGAGGAGCACGAATTTTGTATATTCACAATTCATATATTTATATACATCAATTTATAATATATATATGTACAATTTATAATTTATATATGTACAATATACAATAATATATATATACAATATATTGTTATAAAATATCGTACAAATTTATACAATTTATACAATAAAATATTCTCATACTGAAGGATGCTTATATGTATGTACATTTTATATTATATTTTGCTTTCTTTGATACAAACAATAATTTAACAATTAACATTTTAATATATATATAAATACAACAAAGTGTTTATTAAATCATAAAATATTTTATATCTTAACAAATTCAAATTGAAGCGCTTGCCCTACCCGCAACATGGCGATGAGTCATGTGACCTGGGATCCAATACATCAAAAGTGCCGACGCTCAGTGTCCGTACTGTATATGGGTGTATATCAGTTGGACACGGGGCAATTGGACACAGTCCAATCACAAGTCGCTGTTCCAAGGGACCCTACAAATGTCTCTAATCACACGGTGCTGTAATTGGCTGTGTCTAAATGCACCGTGTCCAAGTGCACCGCTCCCACTGTATATACTTATACTGTGGTTAGCAACGTAAAATACGCTTCTAATATCCGCGTATCACGTGGTGATACATATTGGAAAAACCTAATGGCTCCTGCACACAGGACGCGGTCATGCTTGCTGCGCAGCGGAAGTCCGTGCGACAGCCAATCAATATGTTGCTTTTCCGTAAGAGCTAGAAGGTTATTACGGAAAGCAGCATATTGATTGGCTGTTGCGCGAACTTTTGTCGCGCGGTAAACATTACCGCGTCCTGTGTGCAAGAGCCATAATAGTATAGTAGAAGTAATAAAAAGAATTAGACTTTCTTGAAAACCACAGATACTTTATAACAAAATTAATTATAGAAAATTATATTAAAATTGTTATGAATTATGAAAGAAAATTAATAAGCCTAAAATGTCAATATATCAGACATAAATTGACAAAAATTATTTTATTGCAAGGACAATAATATATCATTTGGGGTAACTTTTATATTGCTGATATGAAAGGTACCATCATTTGGAATAACTTCTATATCGCTGATATGAAAGTTCTATCTTTATTCGTTTAATAATGCCACATGTTTTTGTAAGCCGTTGCAAATTGTTCAAAGTTACTCCGGTGTTCTAAGTTACTTCAAAGGACGGTATTTTAAATAATGTTTTAACAAATGTTGAACGTTTTTTTTATAATATTACATATATATTATATAAACATTCTTAATATATATATATATATATATATATATATATATATATATATATATATATGTATATATATTTTATTCATATATTTATATAATTATATTAATTTTTATATTTTCCTTGCAAATCAGATTTCTGTTTTTTGTTACTTTAAAAATTGTTGATTTTTATATTATAGCAAAGTTGTATAACTTTTTTTTTAATGTAATAATTTATTTGAAGAAAAAATGAAAAAATCTGTTATT
>NW_022639520.1:1297536-1310307 GCF_010583005.1 Odontomachus brunneus | reverse complement strand
AATTTTTCATGTATTTTAATGATAACTGCAATTTATGATCACGGACACACACACAAAATATCTTTCACATGGTAAAATAGAAATCACAAGTATGTGATAGTTTACGTAATAGCCGTTGTTTGGTCTTGGCGGCGCTGCAGATGTTGACAGACGTTTTGCTGCAGCATAAGATAGCGGCTAGCGGTCCATGGTTATATAGTCAAAGCTGTAGCCTGGCATTGTGCAAAGGCCTTTACGTTTTACGTGTTTATATTTTCCACGATGTAATCTCAATACTTTGTTTATCAACATCAATTGATAGTTAAACAAATAATTGTGTGAAATTCGAATTTTTAAAATATTGTTGAAGTAGAGAATGGGGAGTAGAGACGATTATCCGCTTATAAACGTTCGATTGGCGATAAATAGAGTAGATTTTAATTTGACAACTAACGGGGGCATTCAGACGAGACTCTACACGCCTGGCGAAGAGATATCCAACCAGCCGGATTTCCTGAGGTAAATATATCTTGTATTGCATGCAGTACAATTATAATAATTAAATGTATATTTTGTTAGAGGCCATGGTACCTATGTAGATGAAGACAACACATTGCGTGCCGCAGTCAGTGGAGTATTAGAGAAAGTAAACAAACTTATATCAATCAGACCTCTGAAGGCGCGTTATCAAGGCGAAATCGGTGATGTAATAGTAGGACGAGTAACGGAAGTACAACAAAAACGTTGGAAGGTTGATACAAATTCCAAGCTTGACTCTGTATTACTATTGTCTAGTGTTAATCTTCCAGGTGGTGAATTGGTAAGAAATATACATATAAACATAATTTTTGTTTCTTTGTATATATAAAGAATATAATAATTGTTAGTAAGACACAGTATTGCTTTCATTATAAATTTCTTGTAAATATAAAAGTTAAAGTGATAGATTTCATATGTTGTTACTATTTTTTAAAATAATTTGTAAATATTGGATCAGTAAAGTGTATAATTAAAAATCTTAATAACCTAAAGCTTGTTTCAAGTAAGTTAGTGCTACATTGAAATTTTGTATCCTTTTTTTCTATTCTAAAAATTATATATTTATATATCTAGATTATATATTTATTTCATTCTAAAGATAAAAAGTACAACCTAATTTACCTAAAAAGAACAGATTTATAAATACATTGTATGTATGTTATAACTATTATGTTAATTAGTGTATCCAAAACTTAATTTCTTCAATTGGTTAGATAATTTATTAAGAGCTGGTAGGAAAGATGACTATGGAGACCTCGTGTTAAAATCCACAAAACAGATATTTTATTTCCTGACTAAAATCTGAGAAGGATCAGTTTGTAATTGTTATTATTGTAATAAAAAAAGAAAATTGTACATATGTATAGAGCACTTTTTTTTTTTTAGAAAAAGGATCGAAATAAAAATCAGTAATATAATTGAATGAGCATTGCATGGAAAATGTATGAGTCCATATTTTAATTCACTGTAAATTTTTAAGGGCCTGATTGCAAAAATCGACTCTGTCTCTTCATAGTTATCTATAAAGACATCTTTGAAAAACATTTGTGAAGGAAATGTAACATTTGCAAGGCAGTATATGAAAAATTGGAGATACTATGAAAAGTATAGCCAAAGTACGCTAACTTGCAGTCTGTGCGAATGATGCATTAGTATTTATATATATATAAACACAACTATATACACAGAACAGTATTTCGCGCTCTTGTCACATGAAGTTTCCAAAGGCAAAGTACAATTACTCTTAGCTCCTGCCAGGTTTTAAATATTTCTTTTATTCTCCTTTTTTTTGTTTTTGTTCATTTAATCACTTATTTAAGGTAAAATCAAATAAAATATTTCGATATTATATAGAGAAGAAGATCAGCCGAAGATGAGCAGACAATGCGTAGATATTTGCAGGAAGGCGACTTGATTTGTGCTGAAGTACAATCGATCTTCGCTGATAGCTCACTCTCGTTGCATACTCGTGTACTGAAGTATGGTAAACTGTCTCAAGGTATGATGTTGAAGGTACCACCAATGCTGATACAGCGCAAAAAAACACACTTTCACAATTTGGAAAACGGTGCCAGTCTAATACTTGGCAACAACGGCTATGTATGGATTGGCGCAAATGCTCAGAATGCTGACAGATCGGAGGGTGGTTTCACAGAAGACCTTTCGCGTATTCCGCAGGAGAACCGTGAGGTATGCGCACGATTACGCAATTGTGTGTTGATTCTAGCCCAGTGCAACATGTTGTTGTCCGATACGTCGGTGACGTACGCTTATGAAGAATCGATGAAGTATACGGTGAGCGAACTGTTGGAACCTGAAGCGATGATCGATGTATCGTTGTTGACGCATCAGAGACTTGAACAGTAATGATTTAACCCGGCTGATTATGGTTGAACTAGAAAATTAAATAATAATATGCTGTAATTTATGTGCCATCGCAAATAAAAATCCATAGATCAAACAAGAATAGGTATTAGAATAGGCTTTATAAAATTTATATAATTCGATTTTTATTAAGTGAATTTATTCAATTAATTGAAATTCATCGATGTTCCTTTCATTTATTATTACTAATTTTGTGATTATGGCAAATAAAGGGTAAAATTTGTGAGAAAGTTTATACTTTTTTCATAAACCAATATAAGTTAGAAGAATGATACAAATAAAATACACCTTCGCGCTTTTTTGAGAGAATTGTAAAATGATGCAGTAACGACAAAAAGAACAATGTGTATAAAATACTGCAACATTTTATATATATATATATATATATATATATATATATATATATATATATATATATATATATATTATATAAAGCACACACACTTGGCAAGACGGTCCAGCTATAAGCGATGTCATCGCACACGCCATTAATATGAGTATTGATTAAACAAATAGTCTTAGAAACGCGTCATAGTCGACAGAGCAACGGAGACATGGACGCATGTTTTAATGCCTTTGATAAGGACGGCGACGGTTTTCTGTCGATATCTGAATTCGAACTTATTTGTCGCGCGTTATTTCGTAACGATCGGGGCAAAATTTATGGTTTCGAGGAAAAGCAATTGCGGGAAGTGTATTCGATTTTCGATCTCAAGGGCGATGGTATGATTGATAGAGAAGAATTTGAGGTACGTTCAAAGGATGCTTAAAATATTAACAGTCGTATTAGTCGTTTATCTTAAAGATTGTTTTAAAACGACGAGAAATCTTTTACCCCCCATCTACATTAGTAGATTTAAGTCTTAAGCTTCAAAAACTAACCGATCACAGTCAATTATTCTCCTCAAATTTGACTGTGATTGGTTAGTTTTTAAAGCTTAAATCACCTAGGTTGCATTCCTTTTGGGTGCTCACGTGCTTTAAGCGCTTATAAACGTCATTCTATCTTTCTTCCGCATCTAATGAGTGATAAAGATAGAATAACGCTTACAGCGCGTGAGCACCCAAAAGGAACACATATAGAAACCCTAATATAGATGGGAGGTTAAGAATACGTTGAGGATATGTTATGTTTTTTTTCTTATATTTTTTTTGGAAAAATATTAAAAAAAATAACGTTTTCTTTGTGCCTTCTTTCAACGTTTTACTTCTACAGTTATTAATTTAGATTTACTAATCTCTATATTGATTGATACAAATAAACATACATTAATCAATTAACAATGGCTGCGTTCAGCAGAGAAAGCTGCTTTGCAATTGTTGTAAAATTCGTGAGTCTGATTGGTACATGCTTTTGGATTCAACCAAAATTAAGAGCATACTCCAATTAGATTCACGAATTTTACACAGTTACAAAGCAGCTTTCTCTGATGAACGCAGCCAATCATAACGTCCATTTTTGTAGTAAAATTTTTTACTGTTTTATGAAATTATTTTATAAATTTGGCACTTGCTCCTATTTGTATATGCTATCGTAGATTTGTTGGAATCGATGGATTAAAACATGCACTCGACCCAAAAGTGCTTTCTTAATCGTGGACGTGCAGAACGATTTCATAACAGGTTCACTGAATATAAAGCAATGCGCTGCGCAACATGATGGTTCGGAAGTGATCGAACCAATTAATCGAATACTAGAAACCGTGCCGTTCGACGTTGTATTTTATTCTTTGGATTGGCATCCTGTGGATCACGTGTCCTTCATCGACAATTTACATCTCAGGTAATTAACATATTATAAATCCTATAAATTTTATACTATAGAGAAGAAGGAGAGGATCATGGGCTGTTTTTAGCTGAGCGATATTCCTTCCTTCCTTCAATATATGGCTCCAGGCAGGATTGGGACATTTGATAAATTCTACGGTGTTTTACTTTATATGTAATATACATGTATATTACGTAAAATATGTAAAAAACGTAATATACATGTATAAAATATCTAATGTCCAATTTTACTAACGCAAGGTAATCAAATCGGTTAATTGAATCAACGGAATTGTCTAATTGCATTGTCCAATTGCTAAATTGATCCATGCGATTGGAAAATTTAATTTGATAAACTCGCGTTGAAATCGAATCTAAGCTTAAAACTATCTAACTTTACTTAAAATCATGAAGTAAGAGAGAAGGAGATCGAATTTCGTTTTTTATTTATTTTATTGATTGATTTATTAATATTGCAAAGCACTGAGGCCGGAATCCCATTAGGCGGAAATTTTTAGCGGAACGGAACGCGCGCATCAATCACAGGGTGCTTTCCAGTTACAATATCCCTAGACACTTTCATGCACACGGCGATACAAGTTGCATTTCAATTGTCGTAATCGTCGACACAACACTACACATCCGTACTCAGTTCGAGGGTTACTAGTTGACTGTGTAACTAGTGTTTTCTAATGACAATTAAAATTAATAAGCATTGCGGCTTGAGAAGAGATTGGCATTTGCGACGTGAAATGGATAGTACCTCTTTTATTATTTAGATCTTATTATTTATTATTAAAAAATACCAAGGTATGGACATGTTGAAAAATAATCCTAACTCTATCCGACATACATACACATTAGTACACATTAGTACACATTTTGTTCCAATTGAGTTGTGCACAACGTTAAGGCTCGTCTACAATTTCTGTAAGAATATGGCTGTAAGGCTGTAAGACGCGAAATGAATTTCATTCGTTGACAGCTCACGTTACAGCCTTACAGACATATTTTTACAGCTATTGTAGATGAGCCTTTACATTTTGTGCATTTCTGTGTATGTGTGTGTCAAGATGTGTTAAGCAATTAGAAACTAGAGATGCCCGATTCTGAATCGATTCGATTCTTTCCCCAAAAACAGGCTTAACAATGTTGTTTGCACTCTTCGCACTTTTCGCATTTAAAACCAGACAATAGTATATTGGAATGTTTGGAAGAAGCAAAAGCGAGACAACCAACTCGATTGTTTCTTCCAAGCGTCTGATTAGGCGTCCATTTCTTTTTAAAAGCGAAAGTATGAAACATGCAAACAGCACGAACAACCCTTTTTTCCTAAATTTTGGAAAGAATCAAATTGATTAAGAATCGGGCATCTCTATTGGAAACCCACAGTTAAGTGGGAAATACACACTCTTGCATAAAAGCATAATGCACAACGCATAAGATAATTAACCATTCAGAATCCTCATTTCTATTGCCACGATGAAAATGAAGGACTCTAATTGGTAAATTTTCTTATGCGTTATGCATTATGCCTTTATGTAAGGGCTATCGCACCAAATTGATATAACTGCATATGCATAGCATAAGATCGTATGGACCAATGAGCATCGAATATTAAGCATCGAACACCAATATGACGACTTAATACTCGATGCTCATTGGTACATACGGTCTTATGCTATGTATATGCAGTTATGTCAATTTGTGTGCGATAGCCCTAAGAGTCTGTGCTCCTCGCTTTAGGGCCAGCGCACGAACATTGCTGTAGTTCCATATGTCATCTTACGTGACAACCTTACGTTACGTCAGACGTAAGCTGAACGTACGGCAACGCACAAAAATTTTACGTTACGTTACAGAAACATAGAGTTACTACGTAGAGTTACTACATAGAAACATACGTAATAAGTAAAGAAACAATAATAATTTATCTTTCATAATTAGAAATACAGTCATAATTAGAAATGTCTATATTGTGCACATATTAATTTTATTAAACTGTTAAATATATCTGTACAAAATTATAAACATTGCGTTATAACCTCTTCCCAACACTATGTATAGAATACGTTTGACATATAAATATTAAAATAAAATTTTAGGTTTTCAAGTCAACAAATATGAAAACATCAAAGTCTATGATGTTAAAATGTTTATTGTTGTCATTACTCTTCATTTATTATATGAGACTAAAACGGAGAAAAATACACAAAAGATAGCAAAATAGATGATGGCTCGTAAGACCAATTAATCAACAGAGAAAACAGCAAGGAGAATATAAAAATCTGTTTCAATAATTAAAAACTGATGAAGACATGTTTGTTAAATATGTCAGGAGAAATGTTCAATATTTTAACAAGTTATCAACCATGCTAAGACCTTAATTGGTAAAAGAAAACTAAGAAAGTTCTGTTTCCGGAACACAGGTTAATAATAATATTAAGATAAATATAGTTTATTAGTAAAAAATTGTTTGATGTAAGTACTTCTTAAATTTTTAGTTATGTTTAGAAATCATTGTTAGAAAAAAATGTTTCACGAAATTATAAACTATGTAGCAAAAATTGTGAAAATGTAGCAAATACGTTTTTTAGATATCTTGCAACAGGAAATTCAGTAGCAAGTATTGCATTTTCTTTTCGAGTCAACTGTTAGACAGTTAATGAAAGAAATGTATCCAGTTATTGTTAATACATTACATTCCAGAATTAGGAGGACATCGCAATTGTGTGTCTAGTTAATACATTACAACCTCTATATTTAGCATGTCCAACTGAAGAACAGTGGTAGAATATTGCTGATGGATACTGGAACCGATGGAATATGCCTAACTGCTTTGGAGCTAATGACGGAAAACACATAGTTTTGCAATATCCTTCTAATTCTGGAAGCTTGTATTTTAATTATAAGAAACAATCATTGTTCTTATAGCAATATCTAATCATTTATATAGATTTAGTTTAGTTGATATAGGAGCCTATGGAGGACATAGTGACGAAGGCATTTTTGAATCGTCAATTATTGGAAAATATTTAAAAAATAATGGACTTAATTTGTCCACTTCACGTGCTTATCTTCCCGAAAGTAATATCTCTATGCCTGGATTTTTTTATCGTAGATGTTACGTTTCCATTATATACTCGTATAATGATCCATCAGCAATGTTCTTCCACTGTTCTTCAGTTGGACATGCTAATTATAGAAGCTGTAATGTATTAACAATAACTAGACACACTTCTTTCATTAACTAACAGTTGACTGTCCAACTCGAGAAGAAAATACAATACTTGCTACTGAATTCCTTGTTGCAAGATATCTGAAAAACGTATCACAATTTTTGCTATATAGTTTATAATTTCGTGAAACATTTTTTTCTAACAATGTTTTCTAAACATAACTAAAAATTTAAGAAGTAGTTACATCAAACAATTTTTTACTAATAAACTATATTTACCTTAATGTTATTATTAACCTGTGTTCCGGAGACAGAGCTTTCTTAGTTTTCTTTTACCAAATAAAGTCTTAGCATGGTTGATAACTTGTTAAAATATTGAACATTCATCCTGACATATTTGACAAACATGTCTTCATCGGGTGTATATCAGTTGGACACGGGGCAATTGGACACAGTCCAATCACAAGTCGCTGTTCCAAGGACCAAGGGACAAATGTCTCTAATCACACGGTGCTGTGATTGGCTGTGTCCAAATGCACCGTGTCCAAGTGCACCGCTCCCGTCTTCATCAGTATTTAATTCTTGAAATAGATTTTCATATTTTCCTTGCTGTTTTCTCTGTTGATTAATTGGTCTCACGAGCCATCTTCTATTTTGCCATCTTTTGTGTTTTTCTCCGTTTTAGTCTCATATAATAAATTAAGAATAATGACAACAATAAAAATTTTAACTTCATAGACTTTGATGTTTTCATATTTGTTGACTTGAGAACCTAAAATTTTATTTCAATATTTATATATCAAACATATTCTATACATAGTGTTGGGAAGATGTTATAATGCAATGTTTATAATTTTGTACAGATACATTTAACAGTTTAATAAAATTAATATGTGCTCAATATAGACATTTCTAATTATGACTGTAAATATAAATTATTATTGTTTCTTTACTTATTATTCAATAATCTGATTTAATTACCTTTGTCACAGAATCTCTATGTTCTTTCGTAACGTAACGTAACGTAAAATTTTCTTACGTTGCCGTACGTTCAACTTACGTCTCACGTAACGTAAGGTTGTTACGTAAGATGGCGTAAGGAGCTACGGCAATGTTCGTGCGCTGGCCCTTACTCCAATCTATTTACGAAAAGATTGGAGTAACTGTGATTGGTGCGCGTGTTTCATTCCGCTAAGAATTTCCGCTTAATGGGACACCGGCCTAACTATACGCGTTTATCCAACAATATTAATCTGGTTTCTATTTTTCTTTTTCTCTTTTTCTTTCTCTCTCTCTTTATATGGTTTCAGACCTTCTTTAGCCCTCTCATCAATTACCAGTTAATGGTCTGTATTCACAGTCAAATCTTGGAGTCGATTCTGTATCTCGAAACGAAGTGAAAATTACAAAAGTGAGCAAATATACTAGAATATTCGTAATTTCATTGGTCAGTGCCTAGTGAATGTGCTCACTTTTGTAATTTTCACTTCGTTTCGAGATAAAGAATTGACTCTCTTATTTTAAGACTGTCTTAATTAATATCTTAAGATGCGAATACGGCTCTTTGATTAGTTCATGACAGTTTTTAAGTTCTTAAAACAGTACTTAAGATGATCTTAAGTATAAGATCGGAAGACTATGGCCTGGTTTACATCATGCACTTGATACGCGTACTAAGTAGTAACTTTCTATTAGATAATCTCAATATTGACAATGCATATCAACGATGACGCATTCAATCAATACAATACGTTTTCTTGATGAGTATTATACCAGCTTAATATACCATTGATTATATATATCGTCGATATTAAGATTATCTAATACAAAGTTACTATTTAGTACGCGAATCAAGTGCACGATGTAAACCAAGCCTATGAATACCGGCCAATAATTTGAGGGGAATACTCGGAAAACGCCGAGGCATGTTCCAAAAAAATCATGGTCTAAATGAACATGCTTCAATGGCCTGGTTTACATCGTGCACTTGATACACGTACTAAATAGTAACTTTCTATTAGATAATCTTAATATCGAAAATGCATGTTAACAGCAACGTATTCTATCAATACAATATGTTTTGTTGATGAGTATTATACCAGCTTAATATACCATTGATTATATATATTATCGATATTAAGATTATCTAATACAAAGTTACTATTTAGTACGCGAATCAAGTGCACGATGTAAACCAAGCCTATGAATACCGGCCAATAATTTGAGGGGAATACTCGGAAAACGCCGAGGCATGTTCCAAAAAAATCATGGTCTAAATGAACATGCTTCAATGGCCTGGTTTACATCGTGCACTTGATACACGTACTAAATAGTAACTTTCTATTAGATAATCTTAATATCGAAAATGCATGTTAACAGCAACGTATTCTATCAATACAATATGTTTTGTTGATGAGTATTATACCAGCTTAATATACCATTGATTATATATATTATCGATATTAAGATTATCTAATACAAAGTTACTATTTAGTACGCGAATCAAGTGCACGATGTAAACCAAGCCTATGAATACCGGCCAATAATTTGAGGGGAATACTTGGAAAACGCCGAGGCATGTTCCAAAAAAATCATGGTCTAAATGAACATGCTTCAATGGCCTGGTTTACATCGTGCACTTGATACACGTACTAAATAGTAACTTTCTATTAGATAATCTTAATATCGAAAATGCATGTTAACAGCAACGCATTCTATCAATACAATATGTTTTGTTGATGAGTATTATACCAGCTTAATATACCGTTGTTTATATATATCATCGATATTAAGATTATCTAATAGAAAGTTATTATTTAATACGCGTATCAAGTGCACGATGTAAACCAAGCCAATGTAACGGCGATTAAACTGAAACTAATGTTAATCGGGTTTAGTAACTATCATATGCTTAGTTTACACCTAGAGGATTAAAGGCTGACTGACCTATACTGTAATCAATCGCAGTTGATTTTTACAAGAATAATCGATTACGATTGGTCACAAGGTGAGTCCGCGTTTAGTCCTCCAATGAGCTCTATACATACTGGAGTGAGTCGAGTTAGCCTACGGTCTACATAGATTGGTGGTAAAGCTATCTCACTTTATACTTAACCAATCAGCGGACCTCAGACAAAGATAGCCTCTCCAACAAACAACTCTCGATGGCACACTCTAGGCTGCGTTCAGATTCCCCACCCGGGTGTATTCTATTACTAAAAGTGTTATAGTATATGTAACATATACTATAGTGTTTTTAGTAATAAAGTGCACCCGGATGAGAAATCTGAACGCAATCCTGTCTCACTTTATATTTAACCAGTCAGCGAAACTTGTAGAAAGATAGCCTCTCCATCAAACACCATTGCTGCGTTCAAATTCCCTACCCGTGTGCATTCTAGTACTAGAAGTGCTATAGTATATGATTGCTTTCCAACAAAAGACACAAGTCGGCACAAGTATCATCCTGTCTTTGTTACTCACTGAATATGGAACAAAGATAGAATGATATTTGTGTTATAGCGAATTCGGTAGCTTGCACTAGTGCGCACTGAGTGCGCATTAAGGCTTGTTTACAGTACATTCTTATATTTAAGATCGTATCTTAAATACATATTTAAAAACATTTTAACTAATAAAATGATTCGTACGGATGTTATACATATCATATTATGGTTAAAAATATTTGAGAATTTATTTGAGAATTATTTAAGACAATCTTTAAATATAATAACATACTATGAACAAGCCTTAGTGCGCACTCAGTGCACACTAGTGCAAGCAACCGAATTCGCTATTAGAGATACCCGATTCTTACTCGATTCGATTCTTCCCCTAACAAATTTAGGTAAAAAAGATTGTTTGTGCTGCATGTTTCATACTTTTCGCTTTTAAAAAAAGATGGATGCCTAATCAGACGTTTGAAAGAAACAATCGAGTTGGTTGTCTTGTTTTTGCTTCTTCGAGACATTCCAACATACTTCTGTCTAGTTTTAAATACGAAAAGTGCGAAGAGCGCAAACAACATGAATAAGCCTATTTTTGGGGAAAGAATCGAATCGATTCAGAATCGGGAATCTCTAGTTTGTGTCGACTTGTGTCTCTTGGAAAGCAATCTATGTAACATATACTATAGTGTTTCTAGTAACAGAGTGTACTCGGGAAGGGAATTTAAATGCACCCCCATGGCTCCCTTCAGTATAGGTGCTTTCACGGACTAATGAATAGGGGGATGGAGCTACATGTGGTCAGAGGGGTCAGGCATGCGAGAGGAACTGCTTGTCGCCAAATTGGTTTCTATCAGCTTAGGACTAGCGCACAAACATTGCCGTAGTTCCTTCTTACGTGACAACCTTATGTTACGTGAGACGTAAGCTGAACGTACGACAACGCACAAAAATTTTACGTTACGTTACGTTACGAAGAAACATAGAGATTCTATGACGAAGGTAATTAAATCAGATTATTGAACAATAAGTAAAGAAACAATAATAACACAGGTCTACAAAAAAAAATTTTCAAAAATTTACTCGGACCGGAGTAGGTTTCCGGTATGTATTTTGAGCCCCTGAATCCGAATCCAGGTCCCGTTTTGCTCCATCACCCTAGGTTTTTTCAAAAATGGCGGATTCAATATGGCGCATGTAGCGTATTTTACTGTTTTCCAACGGATTATTTTAAAACTTCTAACATAAAGGTTTTTGGACTCACTGATTACGAAATTAACATTAGAATTCCGAAATTCAAGATGGCGGATGCAATATGGCGGACCATAGTAGTAAATTCTGATTTTTTAAGAAATAGTCTTGGAACTTCAACCGTAGTATTCATTCTATTACAACATTAATGTTGCTTTTATATTTATGAAAATATATGTATTCAAGCTTGATTCACAATAGGATATCTACTTCAACAAATTTTTATACTATGTCTATGCTTTCAATTTCCTTTCTCGAGAGAGAGAAAGAAAGAGAGCGCACACCCACAAAATAGAATAGATCCTTTTCTACATGAGAGTCCTTACTCCCACTTCTCAAATGCACAGATATACTAGGTCTATATTTTATGGCTTACCATGATTCGTTTCGCGACCATTAGGTGTGAGCTACCCTGCCGTAAATATTCGATTAAAACCGATTAAAATGTAATTCGTTTTAATCAGTTTTAATCACTTTTAATCGGTTCAATCCGCGCCTGGATTAAAAAGTAATCGGTTTTAATTCTGTACGAATCGTAATCGGTTTTAATATCGCTTTCGCGCATTATATTTAATCCGAAATCATTAAATTCTAATCCATATTGTTGTCAATCCGAATCAATCTGGCGCGGCGTTAGTTAGGCACGTCGCCGCTAGGCGCCACAGTTTCTCGCTAACAGAAAACAGCCAAGCAGGAGATAAAAACCACCCGCGGGGACGATCCAAC
>NW_022639520.1:1293957-1296849 GCF_010583005.1 Odontomachus brunneus | reverse complement strand
ATCGATTCGTAGATCATTCGAAATGAAAAAAATTCGTTATTCAAAAACAGAATAATGTCCATTTTTTACTTGGCATTGATGCCCCCGTTATAAGCGGGTTAGTCCTGATAGAAATGGTACCTCCACGTGGTTCAGGATGGGTAACGCAAAATCCATTTCAAAATATTGAAGTTCCGTAAATTTGAAATTAAAGAACTCTTTCCTTTATGACTCTAGTGGATTCATGTGTTTTCTTATCGATAGAATCCTCTCACTTGCGTTTTATTGTTTTCCGAAAATCCCACGGTTGAAGTTCCAAGACGATCTCTTAAAAAATCAGAATTTACTACTATGGTCCGCCATATTGCATCCGCCATCTTGAATTTCGGAATTCTAATGTTAATTTCGTAATCAGTGAGTCCAAAAACCTTTATGTTAGAAGTTTTAAAATGATCCGTTGGAAAACAGTAAAATACGCTACATGCGCCATATTGAATCCGCCATTTTTGAAAAAACCTAGGGTGATGGAGCAAAACGGGACCTGGATTCGGATTCAGGGGCTCAAAATACATACCGGAAACCTACTCCGGTCCGAGTAAATTTTTGAAAAATTTTTTTTGTAGACCTGTGTAATTTATCTTTACAGTCATAATTAGAAATATCTACATGAGCATATATTAATTTTATTAAACTGTTAAATGTATCTGTACAAAATTATAAACATTGCATTATAACCTCTTCCCAATACTACCCAGCAAACAATTTGGTACCAAATTGTCGTCAAATTGACACCAAATATGACCAAAACTTGATGGCAAATCCGATGCCATCTGCGTCTGCAGTATGCTTGGGTTTTGTTAACAAAGCTTGGTGACAAAATCTGACGCCAAATTGTCGCCAAATACCGAGCAAAGTTTGGCACCAAACTGCGTCGTGCAAACTTTGGTCGGTATTTGGCGTCAATTTGGCGTTAGACTTCACCAAGCTTTGTTCGGTATTTGGCATAAATTTGATGTCAAACTGCGCCGCACAAACTTTGCTCGGTATTTGGCGCTAATTTGCCAACAACCTTTGATTTAGTAGATGTTGTGTCCAATTTGATGACATTTTGGCAGCAAAATTTGTAGTCAAGTGTTGGGCAAAATTTGCTGGAGCAAATTTGGTTATCTGGTGCGACGACTTTTCTTATCGATAGTCGCCTGTCCGCTTCGTCGGCAAATTACCGCGGTCCCCGGATCTCGATACGAACTCACCAACGTGGGAGCGGTGCACTTGGACACGGTGCATTTGGACACAGCCAATCACAGCACCGTATGATTAGAGACATTTGTAGGGTCCCTTGGAACAGCGACTTGTGATTGGACTGTGTCCAATTGCCCCGTGTTCAACTGATATACACCCAAACTTAACATGTTACGGATGTTCTTGTACGGAGGCTCTTAAGTAATGTCTTAAGATGCGAATATAGCTTTGTGATTTCATGACATCTTAAGATAGTACTTAAGATGATCTTAAATATAAGATTGGACTATGAATATCGGTCTATGAATAACGGCCATAAACATATGTCAGTGATATTCCGACGTTCACTATATGGGTATCCCGACCGTCTGGGGTACGTTCCGTAAAATTCAATGAATAATGAAATCTATTACTTATCTTTATATTTGCGTGTAATCCACGATGCTTGGTCACGGTGAACACTTCACACGCGAACATCGTGTTTACTTTTATGACACTACGTATATGTCATTTTTCTCCTATTGTGGTTAGTCACTGCGCAAGCGTGCCCCGCAGACGGAGCAGTAGGTTTGTTTGCGTTGCGTGCTCCAATGTACACCAAAGAGTACTTGGATCACGAGTAAGATGGCGGTTGGAGCAAATGAGGTCATGTGTACCATTGCTCAGTGACGCTACAGACTTGAGCACTTTCTGATACTTCCGACTTTCGCTTCTTTTTCAGCAACATGTTGCAGCATGGATCCGTTACAGGTTTTTTTTGCTGTTTTCCGCGTTATAGTAAATGAAATAAATAACAATTTTTTTGTTGAAAATTTTGTGCCTTTGGCAGCTATTAATGATTTATTTGATGATGCGAACGACAACGAAATAGAGAGTGAGTACTGATGAAGAACGTTCTAACCTTATTTGATTTATCTCTAATAAATATTAATTTGATTTAAGAAAATTATTAATGAAGTAGTATTTTTTGGATGTGCCATCATAATGTTCTAATCGGTTTAGTTATTAATTTCTCTTGCTGCAGACTGTAACAAAAAATGATCAGTAATGTAGTATATATTTTTGTATAATATAATTTCCAATTTCAAGAAAATGTGAAACTTATACGATAGTGAAGATAATATTAATTATTGTACAGATAATAATTTTTAAAATAAAAATTGTTGCAAATATACATATATATATATACACACACACATATACAGTGATGGGAAAAAGTTCCGGAACGGTCAAATAACTCAGCGAGATTGCATTTTTTGGAAAAATGTTATATACGAAAGTTTTATGATTTTTCCCTATCTATCTAATAGTGATATGAATTTTGACCTTGACTATTATGTTGAAGGTCATTTCAAGGTCAAGTTCAATTTTTCAAGTGGGAACCACTATTTTTTACCACGAATTTGGAAAGAACGGAAAATTTTACGTTCAGGACATGACCTTTTAAATCAGAGTCAAGGTCATTTCAAGGTGAATGTTCGAAAATTTCAGGGATGGCAATAGTAACTTAGCGAGGTTTTAACTGCAATTTCAAACATCCTGCAATATGTATGATCAGTCTTTTCTAACAATACCGCCGGCATTAGCATTACCCGAGATGTACCGCGTGGAGGTTGCACGGTCGGGTTTACATCTCTTCGGGGTGCTTTGTTCAGGTGGTTCCCCTTGCCG
>NW_022639520.1:1292823-1293947 GCF_010583005.1 Odontomachus brunneus | reverse complement strand
TAAAACTTTCGTATATAACATTTTTCCAAAAAATGCAATCTCGCTGAGTTATTTGACAGTTCCGGAACTTTTTCCCATCACTGTATATATATATACATACAGGGTGTCCTATTTTAAATTACGCACCTGAATATCTCGTCAGGGGGGGTGTATATCAGTTGGACACGGGGCAATTGGACACAGTCCAATCACAAGTCGCTGTTCCAAGGGACCCTACAAATGTCTCTAATCACACGGTGCTGTGATTGGCTGTGTCCAAATGCACCGTGTCCAAGTGCACTGCTCCCCATCAGGGGAGCCACCAATCCGAAAATAACCCTTACAAAAGTTGTTGGGTTCGGAGGGGGACATCGGATGGTGATTTTAAATTTCACCTTGACCTTGACCTTCAAGGTCATTTGAAGGTCAAATCGAATTTTTAAATAGAAATCGCTATTTTTGATCCCGAATTCGGAAAGAGCGCAAAATTTTACGTTTAGATGGGTACTTGAGGCTCTTCTTTGGAATGACCTTCAGAGGTTATTTCAAGGACAAAATATTTGAAATTACGCACCTGAATACATATCTTGTCGGGGAGCAACCAACCCAACCCTTACAAAAGTTGTTGTGTTCGGAGGGGACATCGGATAATGACCTTCAATTTCACTTTGACCTTCAAAGTCATTTGAAGGTCAAATAGAATTTTTTAAATAGAAACTTTAATGTTAAGAGCCCGTCACCGCTGTAAACTTTAATGTTAAGAGTCGAAATGACCTTTAAAGATCATTTCAAGGTCGAACTGCTTACAAGTCTAGCATGACCTGAAAACCAAAATTGATCGTGATTTGTTTTTTAAGATATTTGAATTAGTAGTCATTCGTATAAAATGAAATTGTTCACACCAGAGCTTGCGTTCAGTCATCGACATAATACATACATCGATGTCCAGGGCCCATGTTGATTGTGTTTCAACGAAGTTTTGAATTTACATTGACGTTTAAATTTTGTAAAAATGGGTTCATCACTGTGAGTTTGATATACAAATTCTCATACCTTGAATTTTTTTCCCCTAAACGTTATTAAGCGGTTTGATCGCTTATACACACACACACACACACACACACACACACACACACACACACACA
>NW_022639520.1:1289198-1292731 GCF_010583005.1 Odontomachus brunneus | reverse complement strand
CACACACACACACACACACACACACACACACACACACACACACACACACACACACACACACACACACACACACACACACACACACACACACACACACACACACACACACACACACACACACACACACACACACACACACACACACACACACACACACACACACACACACACACACACACACACACACACACACACACACACACACACACACACACACACACACACACACACACACACACACACACACACACACACACACACACACACACACACACACACACACACACACACACACACACACACACACACACACACACACACACACACACACACACACACACACACACACACACACACACACACACACACACACACACACACACACACACACACACACACACACACACACACACACACACACACACACACACACACAGTATTTCAGACCTACTGAAAAAAAAATTAAGTCTTATTAGTCTAACCTCATCACTTACCTATTTTAACACATCCGTTATTTTTATTACGTGTGCGTATGTATACACTGCCCCAACTCAGCTTCAACTGCACCACCTTCGAAGCTGAGGCAACTAGAGCATACTCCTAATTGCTCCTTAGGGTATGCTCGAGTATGCTTAGAGTAACGCGACGCAAACGCTTAGTCGCCATATTGGTTCCGGTGACACGAACGAGTTGGAATGCATTGGAGCGAGTAGGAGCATGATGGGGCATGCGACGCGAACAAATCTAGTGACTCTCCTTCTTCTCAAGTCGGAATGCGTTCCTAAATTTGCTAAAAACGACCCACCAACGTTTAAGTCCGCGACTGTACATATGAAACAATCCATATAGCAATTAAAAATGAGACGATCATAAATGTAAAATTCGTCTATAAATGTCGTTTTAAACTCTATTATTTTGAGATTGTGTTCTATTTGACGCTACTTATGTTTCAATGAGTCAAATGGACCGCAATCTTTCATTTGACATATATCAGAGAGAAACCTGAGAGCGGCCACGCCATACGTTTTAGCCGACATCGATTTTCGATGCGCCCAACGCATAATTGTGTGATTGAAAACATGGATTCGTGACCATGTTCTTAACCATGCAATTATGCGCTTAACACGGACACAAATCGTCAGAAAATGGGCATAGAATGGATACGCAAGAAATTGACACTTTACCGGCAGCGTCTGAAAATGGACGTAGGGAACATAGTTCAACCTCAAAAATGGATGCAGATAGCGCATCGAACAGTGTGAAAATCGGTATCTGCATATATACTAGTGCATATATATGCATTCTATGTGTGCGATAGGAAAAACCAATATGGCGGCCTGTGCGCAGCGGACGTGTTCCACCACTAGCCCTAGTACTCCTATTCCTTAGTCCGTAGGTGTTTTCCAGTTGCAATATCCCTAGACACTTTCATGCACACGGCGACACAAATTGCATTCCAATTGTGATAATCGTCGACACAGGGACCCGATTGATCACGGTACGATTGGACACAGATTGTAATGTTTGGTTCGACCTGGTAATTCACTAGATAATTCTTTGCTTCGGTTGTGTTCAATCGTACCGTGTTAATCGGGACGCTCCCATCGATACAACACTGGCCTGGTTTACATCGTGCACTTGATACCCATACTAAATAGTAACTTTCTATTGAATAATTTTAATATTGACAATGTGTATAAACAACAGTATATTAAAGTGGTATAATACTTATCAAGAAGATGTATCGATTGGGAGCGTCCCGATTGACCACAGTACGATTGGACACAACCAACCGATGAAAAGAATTATCTAGTGAATTACTAGGTCGAACCAATCATTACAATCTGTGTCCAATCGTATCGTGGTCAATCGGGTCCCACCCGTATCGATTAAATGCGTCGTCATTGATATGCATTGTCAATATTAAAATTATTTAATAGAAAATTACTATTTAGTACGCGTATCAAGTGCACGATGTAAACCAAACCACTATGCATCCGTGCTCAGATCAGCGATCATGTAATTTTTCCTCTAGAGCGGAACGTGAAAACTGAAAAGTTTCACGTGAACTTGTGATCACTAAACGTTTACATTGGAAGTAAATAGCAAGAACTAGGAAGCAAGAGTAAGAAATTGACCAACCACAGTCGAATGTGAGAAGAATAATCAACTATGATTGGTCAATTTCTTATTCCTACTTCTTACTGCTTATTTCCAATGTAGACGTCCCTTAAAGCTGGTGGCACATAGAAAAACTTAAGCAGTAAGACATAAGCAGTAAGCAAATTGACCAATCACAGTCATTGATTCTTCTTACGGTTCAAAAATCAACGACTGTGATTGATCAATTTGCTTACTTCTTACGTCTTACTGCTTAAGTTTTTCTGTGTGCCATGGTCCTAAACTCGGCGAAGTATAGAAACATGAAACTTTTCACATGAACTTGTTAGTCATGAAATGTGCTGGCGAAAAAGTGAAAATCTAGTGACATGATGAATACGAAATAAATTATGCTATTGGGGGCCGATCATAATTCTTTCACGTGAATCTTGTGTGTACTTTTCACTTTTCACATTTTCATAATTTTAATTAAAAATGTTTACGTGAAATATGACATAACCTTACCATGTGGTAACATATCTGTGAAGGCAAAACATAAAATATGATGTATAAAATATTAAAAAAGTAATATAAAATTATAATTTATATCTATAATATAATTACTAAAATATAATGTATATAAATAAACGGTTAATACAAATATTATCCCTCCAGCGTTAACCATAGGAAACTAAACAATTTCACGTGAATTTTCAGTTTATGAGAATATTAGTGTTTTCCCTGCAAAGAAAGACATTTTCACGTGGACTTTTAAACCATCAACACATTTGGCTAAAATGTGAAAGATGACGCATAGCATAGATAACATTTTGTATAGTAACATTCCGTTTCGACTGGTTATATTACCAAACCATATAACCAATAGTTGTCAGTTGCCTACACTACCGTCTATATTCGCTGTATTTCTATATCACGGACTATATAAAAGTAAATTTTATATATATTAATATTATATAAAAATTATAATATTATAGTATTATAATTTATAATATTATATTTTATATAATATTATAATATTAATATTATATAAAAAATAATATAGAGAAGAATATATAACTTATGTATAGAACATAATAAGTTTTGTTTTTATATTAATTGTGGAATTGTGTGAAATTGTGTTTTCATAACTTATTAATATAGGGTGCTTACGATAACGAGAGTTGAGCGAGTAATGGCTCCTGCACACAGGACGCGGTAATGCTTGTCGCGCACCGAAAGTTCGTGCGACAGCCAATCAATATGCTGCTTTCCGCAATAACTTTCTAGTTCTTACGGAAAAACAATATAATGATTGGCTGTCGCGCGGACTTCCGCCGTGCGGCAAGCATTACCGCGTCCTGTGTGCAGGAACCATAATGGATATATATATATATATATATATATATATATATATATATATATATATATATATA
>NW_022639520.1:1287479-1288646 GCF_010583005.1 Odontomachus brunneus | reverse complement strand
GGGAGTGTGAATAAGTTCTCGCCGTTTCACCATCAGATGGCGGTATAACAATTTTGTGTGTATAATTCAAGATGATGACGCATCTATATTGAAGTTCTATAACCTATGTTTAAAATCAGTGTGTGTCTTTCCATTAACCTATAAAGAACATTTTCTTTTCGTAGCGTAAAACATGTCAAATTTCGTGCCAAATAAACCGTTTTTGCGGGGAATTTTACTGCACTACTTTATTCAGAAGAAATCTGCAGCTGAAGCACACAGAATTCTTGTAGAAACCTATGGTGATCATGCTCTGTCGGAAAGAACATGCAGAGATTGGTTTAACCGATTTAAAAATGGTGATTTTGATGTTCAAGATAGAGAACGCAGTGGTGCACCAAAAAAGTTTCAAGACGAAGAATTGGAAACATTACTTCCTGGTGATCCATGTCAGACGCAATCCGATGTTGCAAAATCATTAGGAGTTGATCGAACAACAGTTTCGAAACGTCTGACAGCATTAGGAATGATACAAAAGGAAGGATCTTGGGTGCCATACGAACTGAAGCCGAGAGACGTCGAACGGCGTCTTGTCACGTGTGAACAGCTGCTTCAACGACAAAAAAGGAAAGGTTTCTTACATCGTATTGTGACTGGTGATGAAAAGTGGATATACTACAGTAATCCCAAGCGTAAAAAATCGTGGGTTAAGCCCGGCGAAGCAGTAGCATCAACGCCAAAGCGGAATATCCACGGTTCCAAGCTCATGCTCTGCATTTGGTGGGATCAGCTGGGGGTAGTGTATTACGAGCTGCTCCAACCCAACCAAACCATTACAGGAGATCTCTATCGACAACAATTGATGCGTTTGAGCTGAGCATTGAAAAAAAAACGGCCGCAATATGAGCAAAGACAGGAGCGGTGCACTTGGACACGGTGCATTTGGACACAGCCAATCACAGCACCGTGTGATTAGAGACATTTGTAGGGTCCCTTGGAACAGCGACTTGTGATTGGACTGTGTCCAATTGCCCCGTGTCCAACTGATATACACCTATTTTGCTGCATGATAATGCTCGGCCGCATGTCGCGTCACCGGTCAAAACATACCTGGAAATTCTGAAATGGGAAGTCCTACCGCACCCGCCGTACTTTCCAGACATTGCGCCTTCTGATTACTATTTATTT
>NW_022639520.1:1285064-1287469 GCF_010583005.1 Odontomachus brunneus | reverse complement strand
ACCCGAGCAAAGACACGATAAGGTGATTTTGCTGGGGAGCGGTGCACTTAGACACGGTGCATTTGGACACAGCCAATCACAGCACCGTGTGATTAGAGACATTTGTAGGGTCCCTTGGAACAGCGACTTGTGATTGGACTGTGTCCAATTGCCCCGTGTCCAACTGATATACACCTATTTTGCTGCATGATAATGCTCGGCCGCATGTCGCGTCACCGGTCAAAACATACCTGGAAATTCTGAAATGGGAAGTCCTACCGCACCCGCCGTACTTTCCAGACATTGCGCCTTCTGATTACTATTTATTTTAATCGATGACTAACGGCCTGGCTGAGCAGCACTTCACTTCGTATGAAGAAACGAAAAAATGGATCGATTCGTGGATAGCCGCAAAAGAAGTGTCGTTTTTTCGACGTGGAATTCAAATGCTGCTAGAAATATGGGAAAAACTAGTCTCCAGCGATGAGTAATACTTTAATTGACTTGTTTTTTTATTATTTTTTTTTAAATAAAGGACTTATTTTCACAAAAAACGGCGAGAACTTATTCACACTCCCAATATATAGAAATTTATAAAAATCTGTGTAAATATAGACACACACACTCATATATAATCTAAAAATATTAATAAAGAAATGCTAATAGATAATGTATATACAATGAGACATAATTAAAATTAACTATACAAATTTTGAAATATTTTTTCTTGGATATCAAATGGATTTTGTGTGTCACGTAACATCCTTCGTATTATTCTGAGATTATTTCTCTCGTCTTGATCATTTATTTCGTTAACAAAAACCAAGAATGCAGCTGCCATGTTGAACAAAATTTTGGCCTGAAAATTTCAATTTTCACGAATTCACGTTAAATCTTTCATTTTTTTACGAGTTTAGTGAAAGTTTTCATTTTTCACGAGTTTAGTGAAAGTTTTCATCTTCCACGAGTTCATTACAAAATTTTCACTTTTCACGAGTTCACACTAGGGGAAAAGATTCATGATCGCTACTAGAGATGCCCGATTCTGAATCGATACGATCCTTTCTCCAAAAATAGGCTTATTCGTGTTGTTTGCATTCTTCGCATTTTTCGTATTTAAAACTAGACAAAAGTATATTGGAATGTTTCGAAGAAGTAAAAACGAGACAACCAACTCGATTGTTTCTTCCAATCGTCTGATTAGGCGTCCATCTCTTTTTGGGTACGTTCAGATTCCCTACCCGGGTGCACTCTAATACTAGAAGTGCTATAGCATATGTAACATATACTATAGTGTTTCTAGTAATAGAGTGCACCCGGGTAGGGAATCTGAATGCATCCTTTAAAAGCGAAAAGTATGAAACATGCAAGAAGCACGAGAACTCTTTTTCCCTAAATTTTTTAGGGAAAGAATCGAATCGATTACGAATCGGGCATCTCTAATTGCTATCAAGCTCTTGCAGTCTCGTGAACACAGGAGCGAATCAGGGGTTCGATTCTTGACGATATGCGAATGAGATACGCATGCGAAAATGTATAGTTTACGTTACGTCTACTGTATATTTTCGCATGCGTATCTCATTCGTACATCGTCGAGCACCCTTATAGAAACATCATACTAAGAATCATTGATAATTACTTATTTTCAGTATTAAAAATACTGGATAATAAGTAATTATCAATGATTCTTAGTATGATATTTCTATAAGAGCATTGGACCCTAGGAGTTTGTCTCACGAACAACAAAGGGTAATGTATCATACTTAAAGTGTATTAATATTTTATCTTCTTTATTTAAAGAATTATGTAACATATTATTTCAGTTTATTAATTATTTGAGATTCTCAAACTCTCCTGAAACAAGCACTTCACTTGTATTAATAGTTATTACTTGAAACTTGTCACGTCAAATGATCAGATTGCAATTATCAAAGATTGCAAAGAGCTTGATTAATTTATTTTAATTGAACCGTATGAAATATGTGACATTCCAGATAGCACGATGAATTCTTTAAGTGTTCTTAAAGTTTTCTCCTTTCCTGAATTCTACTTCCTTAGGAATTCGTGGAAGAATACTATAAGAATGATTTAGGAAGTTACATGCACCATGATTGAAGTTCCTCAGAACTTCTTAGAATATTCCCTTATAGAAATATCATACTAAGAAATATCACTGATAATTACTTATTATCCAGTATTTTTAATACTGAAAATAAGTAATTATCAATGATTCTTAGAATGATATTTCTATAAGGGTTTATATAGAATTACTTCAACTTAAAAAACTTTCTTCGGATTTAATAAATTTTATTGTATCCACACAAAAGAAAGATCAGAAAAACTTTGGCCGAGGGTGCTGTTGGTCTTGTGTGTATCTGTAGATGTCCACTTTTAATGCCATATGGGGTGAAAAACATCAGGACTCG
>NW_022639520.1:1283339-1285054 GCF_010583005.1 Odontomachus brunneus | reverse complement strand
TAAGACTTCATGTTTGAGACATCTATATACTTAGTGAAAAATGATTCATTGATTGACGTCAAAATGATATCAAATTGACGTAGGTTTGACGATTTCAACGTCTATTTGAAGTCATTTTGACGTCAATCAACCAATTATTTTTTGCTGGATGCTATACTGTTAAAACTGTTATAACTGTTATATATACTGTTCTAACTGAGTTTCAAATGTAATTAAAGCGCACTTTTAAATATGTAATTCAAAATCCAAAAATAAATGGCCTTTAAATAATGCGATTGAGTTTGTTAGTACTATATATAGATTTTAGAAACATGAATACAAACTTAAGGATAAAATATACTTCGCATAAATATATTTATTATTTCCTTATAGAAATATCATACTAAGAATCATTGATAATTACTTATTGACCAGTATTTTTAATACTGAAAATAAGTAATTATCAATGATTCTGAGTATGATATTTCTATAAGGGATTGATACAGGTGAAAATTTTATATATCAAAAGTTACTTTAACACCAATTCTCTCTCTTTGCCCTATTATATAAAACTATTTAATTAATTCCACAAAATATAAATAACTACGAATAACAATAAATTAAACAATTTATATGTAAATATGTAATTTAATTATTATACACTCATTGGCATGTACTGAATATAGACGTAAAAAGTAATTGCTATAAACAAAACATTTGTAAGGGCAATTGAACGAGACATAAGCGTCATAGTCGTAGACGTATAATAAAACAGAGAAAAACGTAAACGTAAATCATGAAAGGCTATTAGCCTTACGCTTAGGTTTTTCTCTGTCTTACTTTACGTCTACGATTACGACGCTTACATCTCGTTCTCTGCCTTAGCCCTAATTCCTCATGAACTCTCAAAGTGTTCTAAGAATTAAGTTGCGATGTATGGGAGCGTCCCAGTTGCGCCCATTGACAAACGGACACAGCCAACCATAACGCCGTATGATTAGAGATATTCTAGAGACTCTATAAACAACGACATATGATTGGATGTGTCCGTTTGTCAATGTGCGCATCTGGGACTCACTCCGAAGTATTCGCTATAATGAAGTCCTAAAGAATATTTCAAGACGAACTTACCGTGGTTAATTCTTCAAGAATTCTTCGGGTATTCATTTTTCTAATTCTATATCTATTCTTTAAAATGAATTCTCTAGGAACTTCTGTTCATCTCTATGCTATTTGGGATATTATATATAATCTTGGTTTAGCTGAAAAACTCACATCTAAGAATAAATTTAAGATAAAATATTAATACACTTTAAATGTAATACATTCCCAGTGAGAAATGACTTACGCTCTATGCACGGGTGTATATCAGTTGGACACGGGGCAATTGGACACAGTCCAATCACAAGTCGCTGTTCCAAGGGACCCTACAGATGTCTCTAATCACACGGTGCTGTGATTGGCTGTGTCCAAATGCACCGTGTCCAAGTGCACCGCTCCCTCTATGCACAATGCCAGGCAACAGGCAATAGGAACAGGGAATAGGAAATTAGATTGGTTAATTATTTCTATTCCCTGTTCCTATTGGCTAATGTGGTGGATCAATATAGATCCACACATACACACTCGCCGAGTCACCACACACAAGCGCGGCGCCGTTAGCCGAGCCGCCGCCGCAACCGCGAGAGCCTCCGCGCGACGCCGTTCGGCGGCGCACTTGCGGGGGGATTTTCTCG
>NW_022639520.1:1282526-1283329 GCF_010583005.1 Odontomachus brunneus | reverse complement strand
GGAGTTTGTCTCACGAACAACAAAGGGTAATGTATCATACTTAAAGTGTATTAATATTTTATCTTCTTTATTTAAAGAATTATGTAACATATTATTTCAGTTTATTAATTATTTGAGATTCTCAAACTCTCCTGAAACAAGCACTTCACTTGTATTAATAGTTATTACTTGAAACTTGTCACGTCAAATGATCAGATTGCAATTATCAAAGATTGCAAAGAGCTTGATTAATTTATTTTAATTGAACCGTATGAAATATGTGACATTCCAGATAGCACGATGAATTCTTTAAGTGTTCTTAAAGTTTTCTCCTTTCCTGAATTCTACTTCCTTAGGAATTCGTGGAAGAATACTATAAGAATGATTTAGGAAGTTACATGCACCATGATTGAAGTTCCTCAGAACTTCTTAGAATATTCCCTTATAGAAATATCATACTAAGAAATATCACTGATAATTACTTATTATCCAGTATTTTTAATACTGAAAATAAGTAATTATCAATGATTCTTAGAATGATATTTCTATAAGGGTTTATATAGAATTACTTCAACTTAAAAAACTTTCTTCGGATTTAATAAATTTTATTGTATCCACACAAAAGAAAGATCAGAAAAACTTTGGCCGAGGGTGCTGTTGGTCTTGTGTGTATCTGTAGATGTCCACTTTTAATGCCATATGGGGTGAAAAACATCAGGACTCGGCTGGGATTGAACGCGGGTATTCTGCTTGCCAGACAACCGCTCTTTCTACTTAGCTATTAGGACCTTAACTTAGTTTCCGCCCGCAAATGTTAGATGGCA
>NW_022639520.1:1279365-1282516 GCF_010583005.1 Odontomachus brunneus | reverse complement strand
TCCTTATAGAAATATCATACTAAGAATCATTGATAATTACTTATTGACCAGTATTTTTAATACTGAAAATAAGTAATTATCAATGATTCTGAGTATGATATTTCTATAAGGGATTGATACAGGTGAAAATTTTATATATCAAAAGTTACTTTAACACCAATTCTCTCTCTTTGCCCTATTATATAAAACTATTTAATTAATTCCACAAAATATAAATAACTACGAATAACAATAAATTAAACAATTTATATGTAAATATGTAATTTAATTATTATACACTCATTGGCATGTACTGAATATAGACGTAAAAAGTAATTGCTATAAACAAAACATTTGTAAGGGCAATTGAACGAGACATAAGCGTCATAGTCGTAGACGTATAATAAAACAGAGAAAAACGTAAACGTAAATCATGAAAGGCTATTAGCCTTACGCTTAGGTTTTTCTCTGTCTTACTTTACGTCTACGATTACGACGCTTACATCTCGTTCTCTGCCTTAGCCCTAATTCCTCATGAACTCTCAAAGTGTTCTAAGAATTAAGTTGCGATGTATGGGAGCGTCCCAGTTGCGCCCATTGACAAACGGACACAGCCAACCATAACGCCGTATGATTAGAGATATTCTAGAGACTCTATAAACAACGACATATGATTGGATGTGTCCGTTTGTCAATGTGCGCATCTGGGACTCACTCCGAAGTATTCGCTATAATGAAGTCCTAAAGAATATTTCAAGACGAACTTACCGTGGTTAATTCTTCAAGAATTCTTCGGGTATTCATTTTTCTAATTCTATATCTATTCTTTAAAATGAATTCTCTAGGAACTTCTGTTCATCTCTATGCTATTTGGGATATTATATATAATCTTGGTTTAGCTGAAAAACTCACATCTAAGAATAAATTTAAGATAAAATATTAATACACTTTAAATGTAATACATTCCCAGTGAGAAATGACTTACGCTCTATGCACGGGTGTATATCAGTTGGACACGGGGCAATTGGACACAGTCCAATCACAAGTCGCTGTTCCAAGGGACCCTACAGATGTCTCTAATCACACGGTGCTGTGATTGGCTGTGTCCAAATGCACCGTGTCCAAGTGCACCGCTCCCTCTATGCACAATGCCAGGCAACAGGCAATAGGAACAGGGAATAGGAAATTAGATTGGTTAATTATTTCTATTCCCTGTTCCTATTGGCTAATGTGGTGGATCAATATAGATCCACACATACACACTCGCCGAGTCACCACACACAAGCGCGGCGCCGTTAGCCGAGCCGCCGCCGCAACCGCGAGAGCCTCCGCGCGACGCCGTTCGGCGGCGCACTTGCGGGGGGATTTTCTCGCGAGAAAATTATCAGTTAGAGACAATAAAAAGCCAGACTCCGCGGGAGATCGACACACTCCGCTACACGGGTGTCTCCATGCGACTTTTAATAACAGCTAGAGAGCCCCTACAAACAGCACCTCTCGGCGCTACAAGACCATCTGCTGAGGAAGCGGCCAGCTTTACACAGCGCTGCAGAAGCGCTCCAGCATCCGCTAGGGAAGCGGTCATCTTCGTCAGGCGCTATATCGCTCCGGCCCTCAGCGTCCGCAGACGCCGGAACGGCGTCACCATATCCAGCCACGCCGAGGAGATCGAAACTGGCTGGTTCCCCGGCAAGGGCCACCGACCGTACCTCGCAAAAGAACCGAGGCCTTAGCAAACGCCTCCGAAATCTCTTCGGGGAGAGCCCACCCGCAGCCAGTGCTGTCAGGCCCGTCCTCAAAGTACCGGAGGACCATTCGCCGCGTCCCCGGACACCATCGCCTACGCGAGTGAGGACCCCGTCGCCTCTATTGTGGGCATCTCTCCAGGCGTCGGTGCCAGCGGCAACTGGAGGAGAAGCATTCCCAAGGTGGGAGCTACGACAGATCTGGCTTCCTTCGCAGCCTATGACCCGTCCTCCGGCGATCACACTAGCCCATGGTGACTCTCGGGTCAGTAGACGCCTGTCCCCGAGCGGGTGTATATCAGTTGGACACGGGGTAATTGGACACAGTCCAATCACAAGTCGTTGTTCCAAGGGCCCCTACAAATGTCTCTAATCACACGGTGCTGTGATTGGCTGTGTCCAAATGCACCGTGTCCAAGTGCACCGCTCCCTCCCCGAGCTACTCTCGTAGATGCTCGTATCCTGAGGATAAAGAGAATCGTGAGACAAATCACGGAGCTTCTCAACAGTTGCGGATCCAGGGAACGGCGCATAGTCCCCTCAAGAGACGGCTCAACGCGGCGGCACGTCGCACCATACGAAGGCAAGCACAAGCCTCAGCACGCATACATACACACAAATACACACCCGCACATGTAACCCAGCATACACACAAATAAAAATGGTTGTACAGATATAAAAAACCGTAGACATTATAATTATCTAACACCCTCCCCGCGAGCGAAAGATCACACATATATTAAAAGATAAGAAAGCCCGTCAAAGCTAATGTCTATTCCTATTGCCTGTTGCCTGGCATTGTGCATAGAGCGTTATAGGTAGGAGATTATACTATTCTCTCGGATTTAGATCTCACTCGCTCTACTCTCGTTATCATAAGCACCCACAGTGTCTATATCTCAGACAGCACGCAATATTTACAAAATATTTTAGAAATACAGGCATTAAATATTTTATAAATATTTTAATGTCCGAGATTTTCAAGTATAAAAAAGATTATGATAAATATTTTTAAATATTTATGAAAAATATTTATCATATATCTTTCATAAATCATAGTCTTTTTAATAAGAGTATTTATGAAAAAAGTTTTTCATAAATATTTTTAAATATTTATTATCTTTTTTATACTTGTGAAAATTTGGGACATTTAAATATTTATAAAATAATTAATATCTACATTTCTAAAATATTTCATAAACATTGTATGCTGTCTGGCATGCATATATTAGTTTAATAATTAGTAGTATATTTATTGATAATTCATCTTAAAAACTTTGATGCTATTTATTTATAGTACAAGTAACATATTAAAATCTAGTTATGTAATTATATGTATAATGTATTATATTTATATACAAATATTATATATCAAATATTATACATATATATATATATATATATATATATATATATATATATATATA
>NW_022639520.1:1278633-1278997 GCF_010583005.1 Odontomachus brunneus | reverse complement strand
AAGGTCAAACTGCTAATATCATAAAATAGATCTTTTTAAACCCTACAACTTTTGTATTTAACATTTTTTTATACAACGCTTAGTTTTCGAGATATTCAGGTGTTCCGCTATATAATATTCACCCTGTATACAGGGTGTTCAAAAAGTCCCGGACCGGTGAAATATCTCGAAAACTAAGCATTTTAGAAAAAATGTTTCAGATAAAAGTTGTGGCGTTTAAAAAGATGTATTTACTGATCACATCAGTTTGACCTTGGGTTGCGTAGCGAAGGTCAGGTCAAGATCACATTAATTTTTTTAAATGGAACACCCCATTTTTCATTGCATATTCTTATAGCACATCTCGAGAGCTTTCCAAAACGCT
>NW_022639520.1:1273535-1278535 GCF_010583005.1 Odontomachus brunneus | reverse complement strand
CTACGCAACCCAAGGTCAAACTGATGTGATCAGTAAATACATCTTTTTAAACGCCACAACTTTTATCTGAAACATTTTTTTCTAAAATGCTTAGTTTTCGAGATATTTCACCGGTCCGGGACTTTTTGAACACCCTGTATATATATAGCTTGTTGCTTTTCGTCTATTCTTATCGAAAGCCCGTCTATTTTCTTGTTGAATTTTAGATATGTTTTCACTAGCCTGAATTCGCAGCTGATTTCGCTCATTTTCATATGATGCTATCCACTCCTTCTCAAGCCACTCTCGAATATCTGGACGATCTTTAAGTCGAGGATGTGTCCCAAATAAAAGATGGAATGGTGATGTGCTGATACTTCGATGAGCAGTTGAATTCAGATATTGCTGAGCAAGTTCTATATACTTATACCATTCACTTGACATTGGGGCAGCCAATTTTGTCAAAAGTAGTATGAGTGTTCGATTGAGACGTTCAACTTGGCCGTTGGCTCTTGGGACTCCCGTCGTAATCAAAGAATGTTCAATGTTTTCTTCACGACAATATTCTTTGAAGTCACTTGACGTAAAAGCAGTTCCTCTATCGGAAATAATCCGTTGTGGGTTGCAAAAGACTGCGGCTTGCTTCCTCAGACGCATTAAAACTTCAGCTGTATTTGTAGATTTAGTCGCGTATAACCATGTAAATTTCGAAAAAGCGTCGACTACAGCAAATATATATCGATATAATTTTTTCGTTGACGGCAGAGGACCTAGATGGTCAATGTGTAGCGTGTCGAGAGGAACGCTTCCCTTCTCGATTGGCTGCAGCAAACATTCTTGTTTTCCATGTTTTTTTTCGGCTAGGAGACATGTGATGCAATTCCGCACAACCTTCTCTACACATTGCCGCAGATTTGGGATCCAATAATCGGTGCGCACGAGATCTTCTGTCTTCTTTACAGAGAAATGCCCTTGTTCATGGGCTCGTCGCACAATTGATGTCTGCATTTTTTTCGGAACTATGAGTTGAATGTCGCCACTAGAATCCTTATAAAGCAGACCGCCTCGGATCACGTAATCTTTTGTCTTGTCCTGAAGCACTAGACTTCGAAGTTTTATTATACTGTCATCTTCCTCTTGAACTCTTCGTAAACGAGCTGTTAGTCCAGCTTCTGACTCATTAATCACTAAACAGGTCGGAAATGGGTTACGGCTAAGTGCGCCGACATGAGTCATATTTCTTCCTGGTCGATGCTCTATTCGATAATTAAACTCTTCTAATAACAACGCCCAACGTGCAACACGCACACAAAGATCCTTTTTGCTCATGGTTAGCATGAACGCACGGCAATCGGTGACAATTGTAAATGCAATACCAAGCAAGTAGATACGAAATTTTTTAAGAGCTTTTACTATCGCTAAAACTTCTAGCTCGTAACTGCTATATTTCGCTTCAGTAGTGGTAGTTTTACCACTAGAGTAATAGACAGGATGGAAACATCGATCTTCACTATTCCGCTGTAGTAAGATTGCCCCATATCCTAATGCGGAAGCGTCCGTATGTAGCTCTGTTTCAGCCTCAGGTCGGTACAAATTTAATATTGGCTTTTCGCTTAACATGACCTTGAGTCGTATGAACGCATCCTTTTCAGCTGTTTCGAAATAAAACTTAACATTTGCGCGCAAAAGATTTAATAAAGGTCGAGCAATCGTAGAATATCCAGGAATAAATTTACAAAAATATCCACTTAATCTGAGGAAGCTTTGAACTTGTTTAACATTAACGGGTTGTGGAAATCGCCGAACGGCTTCAGTTTTCTGGTTAGAAGGCAACCATTACTAATCACATGCCCTAAGAATTCAACAGAGGTTTGTAAGAAACAACATTTTTTCCAATTAATGTTCAGACCTGCTTTACTCGCTACAGTTAGTACTTTTTTTAAATTTCTTAAACCGCTTTCAATATTGTCAGATGGAATAATCAAGTCGTCCATATAAGTTAAAACCACTTTTTCTTATATAAGGTCTCTAAATACAGTGTTTACAAATCTTTGAAAAACTGCTGGTGAGTTACAGAGACCAAAAGGAACTCGAAGAAACTCATAGTGACCGTCTGGGACAATGAATGCTGTTTATTTTAGACTTGATTTGTCCATTTGAACATGGAAAAATCCATTTACTAAGTCAAGCGTACTGAAGACACGTGCGTCTTGTAACATATCTAATTGATCTTCAATTAATGGCAAAGGGTACCTATCTTTGACAATTTTTTTGTTTAACAAGTGGTAATCTACGCACAATCTAAATGAATCGTCCTTTTTGCGAACAAGTACTACTGGACTCGCATAATCGGAGGTAGATGGTTGAACAATTCCATCTTTAATCCATTTGTCAATTTGTGCATTGACTATCGTTTTTTCGGATGCTGACACCTTGCAGAGTGATACACTGGCTCTTCATCCTTGAGTATAAGCTTCATTGTCACCTCTGGTTCACGGATTTTGTTTGGCTTATAACTGCTTACCAAATTCTTTATCTGCATTTGTTGCTCGAGATTTTTAACATGTACAACGTTTACAAGATCTATTTCACACATTTCAGTAAAAATCGCATCTATCTTAAGTATTTCTGGTATATTCTTGCATTTCGTAACATTATTAGTCGTTTTTGACACAATGTTTGTATTTTTCATAACATCGCATGTTACTCGCAACGGTGGACGGATTGTTACCTCGCCGCCCTTGAGGTTAACTTCAGTTAAATTTAGAAAATCCATTCCTATCAACAACTTGTAACGTAACATGGTATCAGACACTACGTAAATACTGACCGGATATAAGTGTCCGTCTACGGTAAGCTCAGCCTGTAACTTTCCAAGCGTTTTGTTATTTCTCGAACCTACACCATCAAACAATAGGCTATTTGATTGCAAATGTGGAGAACCAAGTTTGATATATTCGTCCGCACGAATCAAACTAACATCGCTTCCTGAATCTATAAGTGCTTCCATCTCACGACCGTTAAACAAAACACTCTTAATATTTACTATTTAATCTAAATTATTTACTATTTAATCTAAATATTTACGAGGTGAAGTCTTTGATACTACACAGGTTTCTTTATTCGCTTTTGTTTTCTTTACGCACTTTAACGCAACATGTCCCCGTTCTCCGCATTGGAAACATTTAACGCCTTGATCTTTAGTTGGATAATTTAAACTCATGTGATTGCGCTCACCACAATTGTAGCGATGTGCAACTTTACTCAAAGATTTTTTGTTCTCGCTACTAACTATCCCTTTATGCTCGCCACTACTCTGATCACTAACTCGCTTATCTGTTTTTGCTGACTTTGATGTGCCAAAATGCCTCGATCTCGAAGAGTCACCCTCTCGAATGTCTCCAGGAATCCATCAGCTGTTATAAATCGTTGAATACGTGCCTGATTCCGAAGTGTCTCGTCTGGAATACCGTCAACTACGTATTCGAGTATTTCATCGTTGCTGATTAGCACCCGGTTGCCCATGATAATCTTTTCGTGGAACATTTCATCCTTTTTCCAAATACGTTCTTCAAATTTTTTACGTGTTACTAGTTTGCTCTGTCGGTGATAAAACATGATCTTCACCTCATTTAAAAGTTGATCGAAAGTCATCGTGATATGTTCTAGCTTGGAATGCAGCCATTCGAGTGCTTTCCCTTTTAGTTTCATACCAACGAGCACTTTAGTAACTCGTCTTTTAGTTTATACGTTGTTTTGATCAACTTAATCTGTTTTTCCCAAATCTCGTAGTCATTGGACTTGCCGTTAAAAACACTATCAGATCCGCCAGTGCTGTTATGTTTGTTCGCATTTGTCCAATCTGAGCTGGTGTATCATAGTCGCTATTATTATTTGCTACTGTCGTCCTTACCCTTTCACGCTCAACCGGCATCGTAACATCGTACACCAATTGTTGTGATCGCTCACTCTCTGTGGGTAACACGGTCCGCAGCGTCTTTCGCATTGCTTCTAATTCAAGGCGCATCACTGCCAGCTCACGCTCCGTTAATTCTTTCTCTCTTTTACATAGGTCAATTTTTCGTTGTTGACTGTATACTTGTTGCACTAGTTTGTTGTGAATCTTCGATGTCGTTGTAACCTTCGCTTTGCTCATTATTCATCCACATTCCCGATGGGTCGACTTCCATCAGACGTGCAATTAATTCAGCTTTTGTACCTGTACTCGACAGTCCACGCACCGTTAACCGTTCTTATAACGTCACAACCGTAAATTTGTTTGGATCTCCCATCACATCAGTTCTACGTCGTCGTAAATCGTTTTTTTTTAAACTTTCAACTTCACAATCAGCAGCGCACGTCGTTGTCGAGTTAAAAAGTTTGGCCGCGTCCTCGAATGTTTCGTGGTTATTCCGGACGAGCCCCCAAATGTAGGATCCGAAAGTATCGAGAGACAGGGGCCAAATTACAATCAGACTCACTTTTACGATAAATAATGTTATAAATATATTTTAAGAGCAATACAATATTCATCTAATCTCATTGCTGTATGTCAGAAGATTGACTCGCGCGACTCGCGTCGTTAATTGTTTCCGTTGCTACGCCGGTATTATTTTGCTCGATTTTAGATCCGACTCGATCCAACTCACGACCCCTACATATACAGGGTGGACCATTTTAATCCATCCAGTCGAATATGTCGAAAACCAAGCACGGAAGAGAAAAATTTTTCAGACAAAAGTTGTTTGGTTTCGAGGGGACCATAAGATGGTACCATTGTTTTGACCTTGAAGAATTATTTGAAAGTCACATGAAAGTCACCTCAATTTTTTTAAACGGCATCCCCTATTTTTTATTACATATTCTTGTAGCTGACCTCGAGAGCTTTCCAAAACATTGTAATGAAATGTTTCTTCATTGAGTACTTTTCGAGTTATAAAGCTCCAAAGTTGCAATATGAAAAAATTCAAAATATCTCGTAAAGTATTCACTTTCCGTCTTATCTTACACGATTCAACTAG
>NW_022639520.1:1268839-1273058 GCF_010583005.1 Odontomachus brunneus | reverse complement strand
TATATATATATATATATATATATATATATATATATATATATAAAATGTAGTAAAAAGAAATTCATTATTTTGGCATGAAATTGAAGGCCTTCACATTGCTTGCAGCTGCTAGTGCAAGGCTTTAGCTGGAGTCCGAGGCGGTACCCTCTGAATGCACTTGTGGGATGAACCTCCACACGCACTTAGTATGCTCTGCGCGTTTAGAGTCCGCAAGCACTACGAATGCACTGCGGGTGGTACGTCTGCATGCACTAAGCGTCTCTACGGGTACTAAACTGTATCGTGGTACTGTCGACATGCGTGACGCAGTTTCGTGTTGACCGGTTGCGATTCACGTCCCAATATCACGCCGGATTCCGTCTTGAGCCACAATGGTCTTGTGCGCAGAACCCAGCCGACGCACAGATGACGCAATTACCACGGATCCTCCTTTTCAGTTGCCGACTATGAACCCGCTCATATTTTTCACTTGCGGCATGACCTTCACGTTGCAGAAGGCACTCTAATGCCAGTGCCACTGGTTGATTAGCTGTGAATGTATGCTGCGAATGACTCAAAAACCGATTACTTGAACGCGAGCCCCCTACCGCTACCACCTCGTTGACCACTAACCTGTACTACCCTCTAGAGAGTTCGCATAGAGTGGGGGCTTGGGTCCCACTCGCATGAGCTTATTCGAAAATGTCGCCCAATGGCGCTTTACGGTAAGTACAGCCGGGACGATGCCTCTATCGTTATCCGCGTCGCACTCTCCTGATTTTATACAGATATAAATGAACGTTAAATAAATATTTGTCACATTCTTTGCTTATCGAACAGCTGACTAAAAATGATATCTCAAAAACTTATATTATGTATAGACTTTACTATGTATATTACTTATAGATTTATTATAGACTTTAATGAATGTTTATAAATATAATGTCTTTAAATAACGTTATTATCATATCAAAATAATCACATCTTTTAAACGTCAGTTATTGGTTACATGATCTAGGACTGATAATCACTATTTATCGACGTGAAAATGACGTGACGTTGCTGCCTGCCCCTCGTAAGTCAATCGGACGTCCAAATTCGTCGAAATACAGTCCATACGGTCCACTCTCGTCCAAAAAACGTTCAAATTCGTCGAAATATAGTTCGCATGGTCTGATTTCGTCCAAAAAATGTCCCCGTATTAATGATCCACGATAGTCCGAAATATGATGCGATATTTATGGTTCGCAATAAGTCCAAAATATGTCCCCATATGGATGGTGCGTAATCAGTCCAAATGGCGTCTCCATATTAATAATCCGCAGTAATTTCGAAATATATCTCCATATGCATATTCCGTAATTAATCCAAAATGAGTCCCAATATTAATGGTACACGACACCCGCGGATTGTTTGGAACTACTGCGGATATAAATATCGTATCATATTTCGGGCTATCGTGGACCATTAATACGAGGACGTCTTTTGGACGAAATCGTACCATGCGAACCGTATTTCAATGAATTTGAACGTCTTTTGGACGCGAGCGGACTGGGTGTATATTATAGTGAATTCGGTTGCTTGCACTAGTGTGCACTGAGTGCGCACTAAGGCTTGTTCATAGTATGTTATTATATTTAAAGATTGTCTTAAATAATTCTCAAATAAATTCTCAAATATTTTTAACCATATGATATGTATAACATCCGTACGAATCATTTTATTAGTTAAAATGTTTTTAAATATGTATTTAAGACACGATCTTAAATATAAGAATGTATTGTAAACAAGCCTTAATGCGCACTCAGTGCGCACTAGTGCAAGCTACCGAATTCGCTATTAGTTGGACACGGGGCAATTGGACACAGTCCAATCACAAGTCGCTGTTTCAAGGGATCCTACAAATGTCTCTAATCACACGGTGCTGTGATTGGCTGTGTCCAAATGCACCGTGTCCAAGTGCACCGCTCCCGAGCGGACTATGCGGACCGTATTTCGACGAATTTGGACGAGAGCGGACAATGTGGGCTGAATTTGGACGAATTTAGTACTTCCGATTGGTTCACGTGGATCATATTTCGGACTATCGTGGATCATTAATATGGGGACGTCTTCTGGACGAAATTGGACCGTGCGAACTGTATTTCGACAAATTTGGACGTATTTTGGACGAGAGCGGACTATGCGGACCGTATTTCGACGCCTTTGGACGTCTTTTGGACGAGATCAGACCGTGTGGACTGTATTTCGACGAATTTGGATATCTGATTGACTCAGGGCTTGTTGAAGATTTCTAGGTGGATTGCTTACGAATCCGTAAAAATTTATATATGAAAATCCATATAGAAATGCACGTAGGAAATAAAAATCCTTATATGAATCCATATGGTTATCCATATGGATTTTTAAACACCACATACATTCCCACATAGACTTTTATTTTCCATGTGGATTCCTTATGGATTTCGAATTTCCAAGTAGATGCCTATGTAGATTTTGATTTCCTACATGGATTCCTATATGGATCCTATGGATTTTAAATTTCCCGTATAGATTCCCATGGGTTGCTGTGGGAATCCATTTGGATATATTCGACTTGGAAAAGTACGCCTGAGAACTCACTCCCGACGACGACGTGACGGGATTCGGTCGCCGTTCGTATCCGAAATCCTACCGCTCCTGACCACGACGTGCCAAGATTCGTCGCATGACACTACGACGTACCGCTCCTGGTGACGACGAAATCCGGTTACCGAGCCATACGCTACGACATGCCGATACTGACCACAACGGGCCGGAAGTGGGACACCCTCTGGGGACAAGGTCAGAACACCAAGTCTCAAGGATATACGGACCCCTCCACCGACCCTCTGCTATATCCCTGATATTCTGTTACGGGTATACGCCCGTAATACTCCGTTGTATATACTTATGTAAATAGTAGTATAATAATGACAATAAAGCAACAAATAAAACGAATCTGCTTGTCTCATCTATGCTCTATCTATCCGAACCTGGACACCGGCAAGCTGGTCGGGAGCGGTGCACTTGGACACGGTGCATTTGGACACAGCCAATCACAGCACCGTGTGATTAGAGACATTTGTAGGGTCCCTTGGAACAGTGACTTGTGATTGGACTGTGTCCAATTGCCCCGTGTCCAATTGATATACACCCGAGCTGGTCTAGGGCTGGTCCAGCATAGCACCGCGGGGACATTCTACGTTCTTTACATATCCATGTATATTAATGCACGAATGTATACTTTGTATATTATCTGAACATATATAACATATACATGCTAATATCCAAATGTCCTATGAACGTCCATTTTATGTCCATTTTACGTCCACATACGCACATCCATGGACATATAATGAACGTCCATAAAATATCCGATTTTGGACATCCGTTAATGTCTATAATTTGGATGTCTATAAGATATCCGATCTTGGATATAAATGTCTTAAGTATAAAATTCGACTATAGGCATGTTGAGAATGCGCGCTGTCAACGCTACATATTATTCTATCCCCAGGCAGCAACATCACGTCATTTTCACGTCGATAAATGGTGATTATCAGTCCTAGACGTCATGTAACCGGGAGCGGTGCACTTGGACACAGTACAATTGGACACGTTGCAAATGGACACGTTGCAAATGGACACGTTGCAAATGGACACGTTGCAAATGGACACGTTGCAAATGGACACGTTGCAAATGGACACGTTGCAAATGGACACGTTGCAAATGGACACGTTGCAAATGGACACGTTGCAAATGGACACGGCATTTGACACACAGTTCAATTAGACACGGTGCGTTTAGATACGAAAGAAAATGCACGTCGTTCAGTTACACAACGTTCATTTGGACACCGTTCAGTTGGACACCGTTTACTTGGACACAGTTCAGTTGGACACCGTTCAAGTGCCCACAGTTCACTTGGACACAGAATGATGCGTGCTGTTCATTTGTACACCGTTCACTTGGACACCGTGGAATTGCTTGTCTGTTCACTTGGACACAGAAGGGTGCGCACTGTTCACTTGGACACCGTTCATTTGGACACTGTTCATTTGGACACCGTTCATTTGGACACAGTTCACTTGGACACCGTTCAATTGGACACCGTTCATTTGGACACCGTTCACTTGGACACCGTTCAATCGCCCACTGTTCACTTGGACACAGAAGGATGCGCACTGTTCATTTGGACACCGTTCACTTGGACATCGT
>NW_022639520.1:1268342-1268592 GCF_010583005.1 Odontomachus brunneus | reverse complement strand
TGACTCTGATGACTCCAACGATATTCTTACAATTCATGCTTATATAATGTATCCTTATAGTGTTTACAGTATATTATAACATACCTAGCAAACACCAAATAATAGTTATATAATTTTTACTTGTTGTTTATTGAATAATTTGTAGATTGTAATTGTTTGATAGATATTGAAACAATGCAACATTTGATATGCGATGAATATTGATGTAATGTAGTGAACCAGTGATAATTACTTTTATATTTTTAACAAA
>NW_022639520.1:1264744-1268332 GCF_010583005.1 Odontomachus brunneus | reverse complement strand
GTTTCGTGTCCAAACGCACCGTGTCCAATTGAACCGTGTGTCAAGTGCCGTGTCTATTTGCACCGTGTCCATTTGCAACGTGTCCAATTGTACTGTGTCCAACTGAATGCCACTCCATGTAACCAATAACTGACGTTTAGAAAATGTGAACAATTTTGACGTGATAATAACGTCATTTAAAAACATCTACAACCCTTATAGAAATATCATATTAAGAATCATTGATAATTACTTATTTTCAGTATTAAAATACTGGATAATAAGTAATTATCAATTACTATTCTTAGTATGATATTTCTATAAGGGAATACGTTTTTGAAAAATTTTTTTTGAAAAGTACATTTAATCAGTTGTTCGATAAGTAAAGAATGTGACAGATATTTATCTAATATTTATATCAACTGTGGTATATGTAACCAACAGATTATTATTTATACACGTTGTTACTTATTTTTATGTGATTGCATCTCAAGCATTTGGCTCTTAGAAATAAATCTTATAGAACTTGTCCTACTATTTGTTACTTATGAGCATTGCATCATTGCAATTATCCAGTTAGTAAAATTGTGTTCAAAGATATATTAATAAGAAAACCCAGATAGCACAGAGATGAATAGAAATTCATAGAGAATTCATTTTAAAGAATATCTAAGTAATAAAGAATACTTAAATAATTAGAAAAATGAATGTCTGAAGAATTCCTGAAGAATTATCCGAGCCTAATTTATTCTAAAGTATTCTCTGGAACATTATTATAATAAATATTTCGCGAATCATTACTTGGGCATAATCTGAAAATTATAAGAAACTACTATTATTAACTAATTTTGTTTATATTTTATCGTTACTTTAGACAGATACTCCATCGCTTATAGTAAGCGCTGATTTGTATGTTTATATAGGAGGGTATGACTTTTAGGTGATTTGGGGACCGCTAGCCCTTATAGAAATATCATACTAAGAAATACTGAAAAATTATTAGTGATTAAATATTACCAGTAATTCAGTAATTTTTTGGCCAGTACTTAATTTCTGATGAATACTGATAATAAAATCACTGTTAAATATTGATAGCAATCAAATACTGAGAATTATTATGCGAAGGTGAAAAATGACAAAATCATGTTTACAAAAATATACTTATATTCCTAATTTTCTCATGTCTCATAAACTACTAGATATCGAAGGTTGTCAATACAATCCAAACTTTCATGAATCCTCCTGCGATAATTTCGATCCCAAGCGGTATACCGCTGGTCATCACCCATCATGTCCTGACCGCATTAAACTGTTGCTTAACCTGACGAACGGCGCGCACGCGGTGACTCTGATGACTCCAACGATATTCTTACAATTCATGCTTATATAATGTATCCTTATAGTGTTTACAGTATATTATAACATACCTAGCAAACACCAAATAATAGTTATATAATTTTTACTTGTTGTTTATTGAATAATTTGTAGATTGTAATTGTTTGATAGATATTGAAACAATGCAACATTTGATATGCGATGAATATTGATGTAATGTAGTGAACCAGTGATAATTACTTTTATATTTTTAACAAAATGTTATAATGACTAATCCAACAAAAAAAAAAAAAAAAAAATTAAAAAATCCAAGAAAATCCAAATTAAACAAATCGAATTACTAAATTTTGAGAGAAACTTTTAAAAAATATTATTTAAAACAATAGTGTTGTTTCATCAAATGACATGGTTTCCTTGAACGAAATAAAAGTTTTATTTTCATCATTTTAAAAAATGATATTTCGTTTAAGAATATAATATTTGGTAATTATGCATTTTAACGGAGCAACCTCCAATGACCTTGATCTTTATATATGTTATAGAGGTCACCCTCCTGAGTAATCTTCAGAAGGTATTAGCCGTCGCTCGTTGTTTCTTAGAAAATTATTAACAAAAGAATTTGGTAATTATTTAGTTTTGTGACCTTACCTCCGATTTCGATAAAAATAGGCTGAATCAACGCATTTTTGCACGAAAAACAACTTTTTCCTCTGACAAAATCGTCGCTCTCTACTGCGAAGCGATATATTAATAGATAAAGTTGAAGGCGCGTTAGGTTAGAAAATCTGTCATACCGTCTATCTCTAGCTGTGTGACTGCGGGGCTTCGCCCCCCAGACCCTCCGCACCGCAGCGAGTTGAGGGTCGCGATCTTTTGTGTTTAAACTAAAAAGTGAATTTCTCATAAAAGCTTTTGATAAATGTTTACTTTAGGGGAGTTACCTTTGATCACCTTGACCTTGACATATATTATAGAGGTCATCCTCCTGAATAACCTTCAGAAGGTTTTAGCCGTCGCTCATTGTTTGTTAAAAAGTTATTTATAAAAGAAGTTCGAAAAATATATTACAATTTTTCGATAATGTGTACCGTTAACGAGCAATATCGAATAATAACTGCAATATCGAACAACTAGCGGGGGCCTGCGCCCCCCGCACCTCCCCCAAAACTAACCTAATCCAATCTATCGTTACATTAACACCAAAGTTGAACACTTTAATAAATGACTGACGCTTAATGTGACGATAGGTTGGGTTAGGTTAATTTTTAGGGGGGGTGCGGGGGGCACAGCCCCCCGCTAGTCTTTCGAGATTGCACTATTTACTAAAAAAAAGTTGAACGTAATTTTTGCACACAGAGTATATTGCGTGGGTTTTATTTTGATCGTATGTACGATTTCAATGTTGATAATCATGTTATGATCATGTCCTGACACACACTACCATTGTATGTTGATCGAATCGAATCGATAAATTTTTTGAAATTATGGCTTATGTCTATCCACTTAGCGGAAATTTTACTGAATAAATTTATTATAAATATTGAATAAATAATTTTTTCAATATAATTTATTTATCTTGTGTACTGTTTATCTTATCTTTATGTACACTGTGTGCAAAATTACAATCAATTTCTAAAACATTTTTTGTTAATAACTTTTTAACAAATAACGAGCGACGGCTAAAACCTTCTGAACGTTACTGAGGAGGGTGACCTCTATAACATATGTCAAGATCAAGGTCATTGGAGGTTGCTCCGTTAAAATGCATAATTAGCTAATATTTTAAGGAAATAAAAAAAACCACAAAATTAAACAAGTACGAATATTAAATCTAAAGAAAATATTTTCTCCAAAGAAACGGTATAAGAAGTATAAAAAATATGCAATAAGACAAATTAATGATTGCCACTAACGAGTGCTATTCTAAGTACTATTTTATAAGTATTATTGATGTAAAACATTACTAAATTTAAAATACAAGTAACAGAAATAACTGGTAAATAAGTAAAATATATTATATTCGTAATATTTTTTTAAATATTACTGCAATATTGCTAAAGTAATATTGCAAATTAATGTCACTGCAAAGCCTCTGCAACATTGCACTGCAATATGCAATCTTGCAACATTGTAGCAATGTTGCTGCAAGTTTCTGTGCTATATGGGCATTGCTGAGATTTGAGCCTCAGACCTCTCCCAGGTAGCAGACTTACGTTAAAATGACATCCAAATCTAAGTAAATTCAGGATAAAAAATAACCAAGGAATGATCAAA
>NW_022639520.1:1264626-1264734 GCF_010583005.1 Odontomachus brunneus | reverse complement strand
TATAAAAGAAGTTCGAAAAATATATTACAATTTTTCGATAATGTGTACCGTTAACGAGCAATATCGAATAATAACTGCAATATCGAACAACTAGCGGGGGGCTGCGCC
>NW_022639520.1:1264086-1264462 GCF_010583005.1 Odontomachus brunneus | reverse complement strand
TTTTGATCGTATGTACGATTTCAATGTTGATAATCATGTTATGATCATGTCCTGACACACACTACCATTGTATGTTGATCGAATCGAATCGATAAATTTTTTGAAATTATGGCTTATGTCTATCCACTTAGCGGAAATTTTACTGAATAAATTTATTATAAATATTGAATAAATAATTTTTTCAATATAATTTATTTATCTTGTGTACTGTTTATCTTATCTTTATGTACACTGTGTGCAAAATTACAATCAATTTCTAAAACATTTTTTGTTAATAACTTTTTAACAAATAACGAGCGACGGCTAAAACCTTCTGAACGTTACTGAGGAGGGTGACCTCTATAACATATGTCAAGATCAAGGTCATTGGAGGTTG
>NW_022639520.1:1262850-1264076 GCF_010583005.1 Odontomachus brunneus | reverse complement strand
CTGCGCCCCCCGCACCTCCCCCAAAACTAACCTAATCCAATCTATCGTTACATTAACACCAAAGTTGAACACTTTAATAAATGACTGACGCTTAATGTGACGATAGGTTGGGTTAGGTTAATTTTTAGGGGGGGTGCGGGGGGCACAGCCCCCCGCTAGTCTTTCGAGATTGCACTATTTACTAAAAAAAAGTTGAACGTAATTTTTGCACACAGAGTATATTGCGTGGGTTTTATTTTGATCGTATGTACGATTTCAATGTTGATAATCATGTTATGATCATGTCCTGACACACACTACCATTGTATGTTGATCGAATCGAATCGATAAATTTTTTGAAATTATGGCTTATGTCTATCCACTTAGCGGAAATTTTACTGAATAAATTTATTATAAATATTGAATAAATAATTTTTTCAATATAATTTATTTATCTTGTGTACTGTTTATCTTATCTTTATGTACACTGTGTGCAAAATTACAATCAATTTCTAAAACATTTTTTGTTAATAACTTTTTAACAAATAACGAGCGACGGCTAAAACCTTCTGAACGTTACTGAGGAGGGTGACCTCTATAACATATGTCAAGATCAAGGTCATTGGAGGTTGCTCCGTTAAAATGCATAATTAGCTAATATTTTAAGGAAATAAAAAAAACCACAAAATTAAACAAGTACGAATATTAAATCTAAAGAAAATATTTTCTCCAAAGAAACGGTATAAGAAGTATAAAAAATATGCAATAAGACAAATTAATGATTGCCACTAACGAGTGCTATTCTAAGTACTATTTTATAAGTATTATTGATGTAAAACATTACTAAATTTAAAATACAAGTAACAGAAATAACTGGTAAATAAGTAAAATATATTATATTCGTAATATTTTTTTAAATATTACTGCAATATTGCTAAAGTAATATTGCAAATTAATGTCACTGCAAAGCCTCTGCAACATTGCACTGCAATATGCAATCTTGCAACATTGTAGCAATGTTGCTGCAAGTTTCTGTGCTATATGGGCATTGCTGAGATTTGAGCCTCAGACCTCTCCCAGGTAGCAGACTTACGTTAAAATGACATCCAAATCTAAGTAAATTCAGGATAAAAAATAACCAAGGAATGATCAAAAATATCGGGAGAATATCGTCAAAATGATAGTCTAATGTCACAAATCGATGACGACATTTTAGATGACTTAATGACGTTTTATGACGTCTCTAA
>NW_022639520.1:1262642-1262840 GCF_010583005.1 Odontomachus brunneus | reverse complement strand
TGTTGTCGTAAGTGACCCACTTTTTATCACCAGTCACCAGTCACCTGTACCATCCGCTGCAGAAATGGGTCGATTTTGTTGCGATTCAGCAGCGATTCGCAGGTGGAAATTCGGTCCATGCGGTTTTTTTGCGTTAATTCGTGTGGCACCCAGACATCGAGCTTCTTTTTGTATCCAGCCTTATTCAAGTGGTTCCAA
>NW_022639520.1:1262324-1262632 GCF_010583005.1 Odontomachus brunneus | reverse complement strand
TTGTGTACTGTTTATCTTATCTTTATGTACACTGTGTGCAAAATTACAATCAATTTCTAAAACATTTTTTGTTAATAACTTTTTAACAAATAACGAGCGACGGCTAAAACCTTCTGAACGTTACTGAGGAGGGTGACCTCTATAACATATGTCAAGATCAAGGTCATTGGAGGTTGCTCCGTTAAAATGCATAATTAGCTAATATTTTAAGGAAATAAAAAAAACCACAAAATTAAACAAGTACGAATATTAAATCTAAAGAAAATATTTTCTCCAAAGAAACGGTATAAGAAGTATAAAAAATATGC
>NW_022639520.1:1261808-1262027 GCF_010583005.1 Odontomachus brunneus | reverse complement strand
CAGTTATGACCAGTTTTTTACGTCATTTTGACGTGAGTCTGTTACTTGGGCTGATTCTTGTGTCGTTCACCTTACCTATTGCGTCACTGTCACTTTGATTGAGAGACCCTTTATATTGTGTATATACATATGGTATATCCATATACGAAAGCATATGATTTATTTAAAAGAAGAGAATAGATTCTTTTAAAATATGTTTTAAAAAGTATGTAGAAAGTT
>NW_022639520.1:1261583-1261798 GCF_010583005.1 Odontomachus brunneus | reverse complement strand
CGTTTTCGCTTGATGTTGTCGTAAGTGACCCACTTTTTATCACCAGTCACCAGTCACCTGTACCATCCGCTGCAGAAATGGGTCGATTTTGTTGCGATTCAGCAGCGATTCGCAGGTGGAAATTCGGTCCATGCGGTTTTTTTGCGTTAATTCGTGTGGCACCCAGACATCGAGCTTCTTTTTGTATCCAGCCTTATTCAAGTGGTTCCAAACGG
>NW_022639520.1:1243359-1261573 GCF_010583005.1 Odontomachus brunneus | reverse complement strand
TTAAATAATTTACTTGTATAAAATGATTTTATTTGCTTTTAAAACAAGCATATTTATTTAAACATTTTTAACATTTAAAAACACTAATTTTCTCATTGTAAAGAAATAATTTGTTTATTCTTATATATATAGATATTTTAAATCAAAGAAATCACTTTTTTTATTTGTAAATTTATAATTTTACAGCTTATTTTACAAATTTAAAAAAATATTTCTTTATATTTATTATATATTTTCCAAAATTTAACAAATATTTTTTTAAGTTAAGAAATTATATGTAACAAAATATATTTCTTTCATTTAAAGAATTTTTTTCTAATGTACATTACCAATTTATATTTCGATTTTCTTATTTCTTTATTAATTTAATAATTATAAATAATTATATTTATTTTTTTCATGTGCAATATTTATAGAAATATTTACAAAATATTAATTTTTTGTTTACAATAAATATTATGGAAAATATTTAGATATTTAGATATTTCTATATTTTAATAATATTTTGAATATAGATTTTCATAATTTTTCCTCTCTCTTTATGTATATATATAATATTTTAAAAAAGTAATTCAAAATAAATATTTATAAATATTTATCTAATAACTTACTAATATTGTATGCTGTCGGCGTTAACCTTACAGTACTTTGTGTAAATATTTCATCCCTTAGCAAAATATTATATATTAGTATTTAAATATTGACAATGTTCTGCGTAAGTATTTTATCACTGGACGAAGTATTACATATCAATATTTAAGTATTGAAATCAATCATAAGGTAGGATTTGTAACATTAAATATTGAAATACTTGAGTACTAAAAGCTGTATTTGAATCACAGAATATTACTAAATACTGTACTTTTAATACTGAAAATAAGTAATTAATCAATGATTCTTAGTATGATATTTCTATAAGGGATATATTATGAATGGATTCTATCTATATATTAAAATGGATTAATATTTATTCAGAATAGAAGACGTCTAAATTGCCATTTTTCTAGACCCGCATTTAGACTAGACATAACTTAGATTTCTCCGACATTGGTTATATGTCTAATCGACGTCTGCGTTCTTGCTGGGAAACATTTCGATGTTTATTGCCGATGTTTATGTAAAGTACTGACGGCATTTTTTACTTATATAAAATCATAATTTTTCTATTTTTCAATTTTCCAGCAATATCTACTATACATGTTAATATATCAATATCTTTAATATCTTATTTCTTAGATAAATTTTGAAGAAATTGAACAATTGCAATATGCAAATATTGATTTCTTTCTTTTCTACAAATGTTTAAGTTAGTATGTATTATTAGATGCATTTATCCTATATAATTTTCATGTTTAACAATCAATCAATTAAGATAAAATATATAATATAAGGTGTAGTAAAAAGAAATCCATTATTTTTGCATGAAATTGAAGGCTTTATTTAGCATAGTTAGAATGATCCGATTTAGGTGAAATATGTACCGTTTTGTTCTATAACTTGTTGTCATTTTGAAGTTCATTCCATTATGCCTCTCTCATAGAAACCCTTGTCCCTGTTGGCAAAAAACTGGGACAGTCAATTTTCACAAGTTTCTCTTGAGGCGAATTTTTCACCAGCAAAATCATTCGCCTTAGACAGGAATAGGTGATAATCACTTGACAGGAATAGGTGATAATCACTTGCCAGGTCCGGACTATAAGGTGGATGCATAAGAACCTCCCAACCAAGCTCCCGGAGCTTCTGGCGAGTCACTATCGATGTGTGTGACCTGGCGTTGTCCTGATGGAACACAATTCCTCTCCTATTGGCCAAAGCTGGCCGCTTCTGGGCGATTGATTCCTTCAGACGGTCCAATTGTTGACAGTACAGGTCCGAATTAAGAGTTTGGCCGTAGGGGAGCAGCTCATAGTGGATGATTCCCTGCCAATCCCACCAAACACACAGCAAAGCCTTCCTGACCGTCAATCCTGGCTTGGCCACCGTTTGCGCCGGCTCACCGCGTTTCGACCACGACCGTTTTCGCTTGACGTTGTCGTAAGTGACCCACTTTTCATCACCAGTCACCATCCGCTGCAGAAATGGGTCGATTTTGTTGCGATTCAGCAGCGATTCGCAGATGGAAATTCGGTCCATGAGGTTTTTTTGCGTTAACTCGTGTGGCACCCATACATCGAGCTTCTTTTTGTATCCAGCCTTATTCAAGTGGTTCCAAACGGTTTTTTGTGCAATGTTTAGCTCCTGGGCAATCGAAACAGTGCTTACATGACGGTCGGACTCGACGATTTCCATTATTTTATCGACATTATTCCATTATTTTTTCGACAATTGGCTTTCCAGAGCGTGGTGCATCTTTGACATCAAAATTACTGGAACTGAATCGACGAAACCAAAATTGCGCGTGATTGGCTGTTACAGTATCAGGACCATAAACACTATTCACATTTTCAGCCGCCTGGCTTGCGTTTTCGCCTTTATCGAAGAAAAACTGTAAAATATGGCGTATTTTCTCTTTGCTGGTGTCCATCTTTGACGCGCGCTCAAACAATACTGAGTCAAACAATCACAAAACTGTCTGAGAAGTTTTTTAGTACAAAATCTTATCTTTCTAACGCCATCTAGCGTAAACCGATCGCACTTATACAACGCGAGATACACATTACTAAAGCCATCTATTGGAAAAATAATGGATTTCTTTTTACTACACCTTATATGTTGTTCCTTCTGAATCAATCAATTATGATATAATATATATGATATGTTGTTCTTTCTGAGCTTTTCGTCAATAAAATTATCATCTAAAGTATCTTTTAAAAATTTTGTAATTTTATTTTTTAACGTAATCCAAAATTTAATGAGAATAATCTTTTGAATATTTTCCCAGCATCTCTCTAAATCTTCTAAATTTATAATTTTTTGTTTAATTTTATGTATATTACGTATAAATTTAAACTTTCTATTGAGCAATTTTGAATGATATAAGTTTTGTTCCAAAATAGGTGCATGTTCCTAATTCAAAATATCTCTAATTTCTTTCATGGTCTTGAAGAATGGAGAAAATATTATTTAGTATAATATACATATCCAAAGCAACAGTAAGTCGACTGTCGGCCGGCGAAAAGCCGGCACAAGAAGTTTAAAGCCGACTGCAAAACCTGACTGATTACCGGCTGCTAGTCGACTGACAGTCGACAAATGTCCTGATAATTGCCGGCTATTAGGAAGCCATTGCAACCGGCTAAAAACCGGCTCTTTCTTGGCAGCTTTCTGCCGACTTTAAATGTCAACCAAAAGCCGATTGTTTCTTTGCTTTCCGCCGACTTTGTAAGTCGACTTTCAGTCAGTTTTTAGTTACTTTTTGGCCAGCTTTATTTTTTACAGATTTTTCATAAAATATATACATTTTTAAAACTGGAGTAATATATTTTCATTGTACTTTAAATATATCACTATATTATATACAGTTTATGCAGGATTCACATCGCTAAGTCCAGGGCTCGCGCACGTTGCTTCCCTGTAGACAGAATGTTAAAAAGTTAGAATTTTGGTAAAGAAAAAGCGGATTAATGGGGAGCGGTGCACTTGGACACGGTGCATTTGGACACAGCCAATCGCAGCACCGTGTGATTAGAGACATTTGTAGGATCCCTTGGAACAGCGACTTGTGATTGGACTGTGTCCAATTGTCCCGTGTCCAACTGATATACACCCGATTAATGTATTAGTCAATTGCGTATTAGAATATAAGCATATAGGATAGTCGCGAGGGTTAGTGAATTAAAAGGTAATATCCTAAGTCCGATAGTTAGCTTGTTTATGAAAATTACATGTTAAAATGCCATTTCTGTGATAACGTAGAGACTTACCAGGTGTGGTATAGAGTCAGCGGTGAGTCTGTGACTACTGTCGCAGCGACCAATATATGGCAGTAGTTTTTCGGGTGTATATCAGTTGGACACGGGGCAATTGGACACAGTCCAATCACAAGTCGCTGTTCCAAGGGACCCTACAAATGTCTCTAATCACACGGTGCTGTGATTGGCTGTGTCCAAATGCACCGTGTCCAAGTGCACCGCTCCCTAGTTTTTCTCTCTCCTGCATATCTCTGGGCCACTGCTGCACTGTGACTGCTTTATTTAGTCGCATGGGTGCTTGTGATCGTCGCTGTCTTTTCTTATGCAGCTGCACTAACATCTTTGGCTGTCACAAGGTCACAAGCACACCTAACCTCCACAGCAGTGACTTGTCACTTTGACAGTTGCTGTCTGGGAGATTATTATATTTTGTAGCGGTGCAGCAGGCTTCCAGTGCATGTGTCCTTCCAGTTTCCTAGTATTACTTGCAATTCAGAGCACTATTTGGTTAAATTTGTTAGTGGATAGAAAGACTATACAGCATTGACTGTACGCTGCGTACTCACAGCCCATCGGTGAGTTAGGTGATAGAAGCTAGAAGGAACTAAAATATATTATATAACTAAAATACTGAAAGCAGGCTTAGAGATATATTTATTTCCATTATTACCAAATAGAACTCAGTTAACAAAACTATTCTCACAAATTTATTCGAGTGTGTCAGTGCGCGGTTGGTTTGGCAGAGGAGCCAGCAGGACCGTATTACCGAGCCTCTGCCGAGGCCGTGCTGGCTCAACTTATTAAATTGATAGAGAGGGAGGCGGAGAGGTTACCAGAGGTGATGTGGTCGTGGATATCCTAGGCGATATCCCTATAAGGGCGACGTCCTCAGTTCCTCTGTTGACTGAGCTCAGTGGAGACTCCTCGACCGCTGGCCTCTCCATTACTTCCCTCTTTCTGTTGCGACGGTAGGCCGTCGCTCCGGAAATGCCACGGATCTATGCTTGCCGTATGCCGAGTTCGCAAAAAAATAAATCAGAGATGGTGGATGTAAAATATGTAATATTTATTATTAAGTTTTGAAAGGACGAAACAGATAAGTAACTTAATGCTATAACACAAGATGAGTAAGTATGGTGATACAAAGTAATATAATTAGTTCGCTAGGCGGGATGCCGTCCCGAACGGCGGTGCGGTACACGCTTGTGGTTTCGAAAGGACGGTTCGCGGTACTTCGGTACCTCGCGTGGGTTCAGTCGTACTCGAGAGGTAGTTTCGTGAGGAACCAGGAAGACCTGGTGGAGACGCGGCAGTCCGCACCCCTATCCTTTAGTGACCTCTAGGAACCGTCGCGGAAGGTGTTGTTGTTATCGGCGCGTGACGCAGTTACTCGGGGAATTATCATGTAGGAGCCAGGAAGTCCTGGCGGAGACGTGGCAGTCCGCACCCCTTTCCTATGATAATCCCCGTTTCGGCGAGGAGTCTCGCCGAGATATAATATAGAACGAGAAGCCTTGTCCTCGGAATGGCTTGGCGAGTAGACTCGCTGATGGAGTGGTTACGAGAATTCTCGTGGAAGTGCAGCTGGTAACGAGTATCCTCGTTAACGGACTAGATGCGAGTATACTCGCGGAAAGCGACGAGAAGGCTCGTCTTCGGAGGCGAGAAGTCTCGCGGATAGCGACGAGCAGGCTCGTCTTCGGAGGCGAGAAGTCTCGCGGACCTCGGTAGTCGGTTCGGAAGCGGAGTGACTACCTCGGTGGAATCTCTCTTCGTTCGCACGGCGTCGCGTAATATACTCTCACGATTGAGAGTCGGGGTACGGTGCGGCGCGGAAACGCTCCGTCGCGTGAAGTGGTGGTAGCTTTAGATGGCGCCTAGGCGCCGGTTTCCCGTCCGACTGATGTTCGGTCGGACGGGTTCGTGACGACTCGGTACTGAGCCGTCACACTGTGTGCAGCCAAGTCGGTGGGTGCGGACGTGGGAAGTGAAGCACTCTCTCCTCCTCCTCGTGGGGTCCGGGGCGGCGGACACCTGGTAGACGCTCTCCAGTAAAGCCACACCTGGCACTGGAGGAAAGTGGCAGATCCTTGCATAACCTCTCCGGCTTGGTTTTAGTACTGCAAATAACAAATCACAAATTAATTTCTATTCACTGCGAGCGCGCGCGTTGCGTCGGGGACGACAGCAAGGAACGACTGCGCGACATAACCTCGTCGTGATGACCCGGGTACGGCAACGTACAGCGGAGAACCGGGGCGAGCGCGGTCGCCGTTCCAATATCGCGCCTCGTCGCTCGCGCGCGTTTCACTGCACTTTTCGAGTTTAACACTAATTTTCATTTATTGCGAACGGTCGCCCGGAGGTCGTGGTCATCCCGTACCCGGTGCCCGAGCGCATTACGTACTCGCGGTGCTGGGCAGGGTGTCGCTGCAAACCGCAGAAGGGGGATAAGGGCTCGTTCCGCGACGGGCCGCACTTAGCTCGTCACCAAAAAATGTTCCGTGGCAATGATAACGTCTGCCAAGACCTGCCTTGAAATAGCCGGCTAATTTCCAACTTTTTATAGTCGACTATAAGTTGACTGCGAAAAGCCGGCTCTTAGCCGACAAACCAAGAGTCGACTTTTAAAGTCCTCAAAATGGTTGACTGTGAACCAGCTTACAGTCGACTGTTGAAGTCAGCCAGACTTAAAATTGTCGGCTAATTGCCGATTTTCGACAAAGTAATTCCGTAATTAATTAAAATATATAAGCGAATGGGCGTACGAAAAACGGTAGGACAGGCTCTGTGTGTCAAAGAAATGGCTTACCTCTTAGCAACAATGAGTAAATAACTGATTTCGAGGCGGAGTAACAAGCGACACGTATACGTTATTCCGCCTTGAAATCAGCTGTTTACCCATCGTTGCTAAGAGGTAAACCGTTTATTTACACAGAGCCTGTCCTACCGTTTTTCGTACGCCCATTCGTTTATACATTTTAATTAATTACGAAATAAATATTGAGAAAATTTCAAAATGGTATATAGCTTTTATGATTATTTTGACCTGTTCTACCTGTACACGGCGGTTACTCGATCAGTTATCGGACACCCTGTATATATATTTAACATTTCTTAGTTATTATTAGGTGTACAACTTTGCTCCCGCCGTTTTTTTCCAAAATTCGAGGCTTTATTGTAAAAAATTGGTTATACATTTATGATTCAAAGTATTGTGCATCGCTGACCACTACTTTCTCCCATCTTTCGGGTAGCGTACGAATCCCGCGTCGAAAAAACTGGTCATCTTTTGAGGCGATCCACGAATCGATCTAATTTTTTACTTCTTTATAAGACCGGAAGTGCTGGTCAGCCAGGCCGTATGCCATTGATCGAAACAAGTGATAGTCAGAGGGAGCAACGTCTGGAGAATACGGCGCGTGGGGTAGGACTTCCCATTTCAACGTTTCCAAGTATGTCTTGACCACTTTCGCAACATGGGATTGAGCATTATCATGCTGCAAAATCACTTTATCGTGTCTCTCGTTGTATTGCGGCCGTTTGTCTTTCAATGCTCGGCACAAACGCATCAATTGCGTTCGATACCGATCGCCTGTGGTTGTGACAGTCGGTTGTAACAGCTCATAATACACTACGCCGAGCTGGTCCCACCAAATACAGAGCATGACCTTGGAGCCGTGAATATTCGGTTTGGCCGTCAACGTGGAAGCATGGCCGGGAACTCCCCATGATTTTCTGCGCTTGGGGTTATCATAATGAACCCATTTTTCGTCCCCAGTCACAATGCGATGCAGAAATCCCTTCCGTCTTTGCCTTTCAAGCAGCTGTTCACAAGCAAACAAACGCCGTTCAACATCTCTCGGCTTCAATTCGTACGGCATCCAATTTCATTGCTTCTGAATCATTCCCATGGTTTTGAGGCGTTTTGAAATGGCTTGTTGAGTCACTCCCAATGATTCTTCTTGATTTTGACACGAGTCTTGATCAAGTAATGCCTCCAATTCTGCATCTTCGAAAACCTTCTCTCTTCCACCGCTATGCCGGTTTTCGACGTCAAAATCACTGTTCTCGAAGCGTTGAAACCACTCACGACACGTTCTTTCACTAATAGCGGCCTCACCATAAGTATTTGAGAGCATTCGATGAGCCTCAGCCGCAGATTTCTTCATATTGAAGCAGAAAATTAAAACCTCCCGCAAATGACGAGAATTTGGCTTGTAAACTGACATTTTCTATCGAGAATAACTTTATGATGCAGACACAAAGCGACTAATGTTTCTATGGGGTTATGTTGACAGATGTCCAAGTTTATTGTATGACGTCTATGATCTATTTATTTCAACCACCACTTACCGCTAAAGCCATCTATAGGAAAACGGCGGAAGCAAAGTTGTACACCTAGTACATTATAATAGTTTAACTCGTTTCGCCCCAAAATGACCTAAATTTGTCTTTTTTTCATTACAATAATTTTGACACAAAACGTTTATAGATCTTTCCGGCAGTCGATACCCTATAAATGTAAGATATGCCCTTTCCGAATCTGAAGTCCATTTTTTGCTATCACGCGCCATTTTTTCAATATGGCAGCTGAAATGCCAAAAAATTGAAAAAAAATAGATTATCGTTTGTTTGTATTTCACTTTTCGGCATGATCCTCTCACAGGATAGTGCTAATTGTTTGGATCTGTGGCATAATGTCTTTAGGGAAAATATGGTGCTATGCAGATCAAAAAATTCATTATGACGCATTCAATATAGCAGCTTGTATAAGAAAATTTTTGTTTTTGTTTTTTTCAGATTATATATTATCCACTTGCATTTTCGTTATCTGTAGTATTGAAATATAATTTAAATGCAATTAAATAGCAATGTACTACGACATAACCAAAAAAATTCAAAATGGCGGAGATTTTCAGGTTTTTTGTAAAATTTTGAGTTTTTATTCGTTTTGTCACATACCCGATTATTTTTTCACGCTTTTGTGCAACTAAACTACGATAATATCGTCATAAGTTACTATAAAAATTAAGTTCAGTGTTTAGAGCTTATGTTACATCTTAGAACTATACATTGTTGTTGTTACTATTTTTCAGAAGTGTAAGCCCCAGAATCCATAAAAGCGTGAAAGAATAATCGAGTATGTGACAAAAACAAATTAAAACCCAAAATTTTACAAAAAAACCTGAAAATCTCCGCCATTTTGAATTTTCTAGTTATGTCGTGATACATTGCGATTTAATTTCATTTAAATCATATTTTAATACTACAGATCACCCTTTACAAAAATGTCGTACTAAGAAATACTTAAAAATTATTTGTGATTAAGTATTACTAGTAATTCAGTAATTGTTTTGGTACTTAATTTCTAGTGAATACTGATAATAAAATCACTGTTAAATATTGATAGTAATCAAATACTGATATTGTGCGAAAATAAAAAATCATAATATTTAAAAAAATACACATATATTCCTAATTTTTTCATGTTTCATAAACTACTAGATATTGAAGGTTGTCAACACACAGCCCCGTAAAGTTAGCCCCCCAATATTCGAAAAAATACAATTTCTACACCTAATTCGTTTGCTCATCGTTTGCACATGTTTGCACATCAAGAATTTTTGTTTGCACACCTCTAGTTTCAAAGTTATTGAAAAAACAATTTTGGGGGGGGGCAACTTCACACTAGCAACATTCGAAAAAGTAAACTTTCTTTAGCGCAAACGATTGCACATCGTTTGCACATGTTTGCACATTAAGAGTTTTCGTTTGCACCCATTTAGTTTAAAAGAAATTTAAAAAACAATTTTGGGGGGCTAACTTCACACTAGCCCACCAAGTTGCTCAAACTTGACTCACAATGCATGTAATCGATAGATTTTCGTTTGCACATTTCGAAACAACTCGAATTTTCGTTTGCACACCTCTAGGGAAAAAAATTATTTGACTTTAAACTTTGGGCAGGCCAAACCCACACTTGCCGTAATTTATGACTGCAAAATAAAATTGTTTGACGTATGATATCATTAGATCTTCGTTTGCACATTTTGAAATAAGTCGAGTTTTCGTTTGCATACCTCTAGAAAAAAGTTATTTAACATTGAAATTTGGGGGGCTAACTTTACACTTGTCGAAACCTAGGTTAAATTGCAGGAAAAAATTGTTTGACGCATGATATCGTTAGATTTTCGTTTGCATGTTTCGAAATAAGTCGAGTTTTCGTTTGCACACCTCTAGAAAAAAGTTATTTAACATTGAAATTTGGGGGGCTAACTTTACACTTGTCGAAACCTAGGTTAAATTGCAGGAAAAAATTGTTTGACGCATGATATCGTTAGATTTTCGTTTGCATGTTTCGAAATAAGTCGAGTTTTCGTTTGCACACCTCTAGAAAAAATGTTAAATTAAAAAATGTTAAATTAAAAAAGTTAATAAAAAGTTACTTAACAATTTTTTCCTGCAATTTTAACCTAGGTTTCGCCAAGTGTGAAGTTAGCCCCCCCAAAATTCAATGTTAAATAACTTTTTTTCTAGACGTGTGCAAACGAAAACTCGAATTGTTTCGGAATGTGCAAACGAAAATCTAACGATATCATGCGTCAAAAAATTTTTTCCTGCAATTTTAACCTAGGTTTCGCCAAGTGTGAAGTTAGCCCCCCCAAATTTCAATGTTAAATAACTTTTCTTGTAGAGGTGTGCAAACGAAAACTCGCTTTGTTTCGAAATGTGCAAACGAAAATCTAACGATATCATGTGTCAGAAAATTTTTTCCTGCAATTTTAACCTAGGTTTCGCCAAGTGTGAAGTTAGCCCCCCCAAATTTCAATGTTAAATAACTTTTCTTGTAGAGGTGTGCAAACGAAAACTCGCTTTGTTTCGAAATGTGCAAACGAAAATCTAACGATATCATGTGTCAGAAAATTTTTTCCTGCAATTTTAACCTAGGTTTCGCCAAGTGTGAAGTTAGCCCCCTCAAAATTCAATGTTAAATAACTTTTTTCTTGAGGTGTGCAAACGAAATTTCGAGTTGTTTCGAAATGTGCAAACGAAAATCTAACGATATCATGTGTCAGAAAATTTTTTCCTGCAATTTTAACCTAGGTTTCGCCAAGTGTGAAGTTAGCCCCCTCAAAATTCAATGTTAAATAACTTTTTTCTTGAGGTGTGCAAACGAAATTTCGAGTTGTTTCGAAATGTGCAAACGAAAATCTAACGATATCATGTGTCAGAAAATTTTTTCCTGCAATTTTAACCTAGGTTTCGCCAAGTGTGAAGTTAGCCCCCTCAAAATTCAATGTTAAATAACTTTTTTCTTGAGGTGTGCAAACGAAATTTCGAGTTGTTTCGAAATGTGCAAACGAAAATCTAACGATATCATGTGTCAGAAAATTTTTTCCTGCAATTTTAACCTAGGTTTCGCCAAGTGTGAAGTTAGCCCCCTCAAAATTCAATGTTAAATAACTTTTTTCTTGAGGTGTGCAAACGAAATTTCGAGTTGTTTCGAAATGTGCAAACGAAAATCTATCGATTACATGCATTGTGATCAGTTTGAGCAACTTGGGGGGCTAGTGTGAAGTTAGTCCCCCCAAAATTGTTTTTTAAATTTCTTTTAAACTAAATATGTGCAAACGGAAACTCTTGATGTACAAACATGTGCAAACGATGTGCAATCGTTTGAGCTAAAGAAAGTTTACTTTTTCGAATGTTGGGGGGCTAGTGTGAAGTTGGCCTCTCCAAAATTGTTTTTTCAATAACTTTGAAACTAGAGATGTGCAAACGAAAATTCTTGATGTGCAAACATGTGCAAACGATGTGCAATCGTTTGAGCTAAAGAAAGTTTACTTTTTCGAATGTTGGGGGGCTAGTGTGAAGTTGGCCTCTCCAAAATTGTTTTTTCAATAACTTTGAAACTAGAGATGTGCAAACGAAAATTCTTGATGTGCAAACATGTGCAAACGATGAGCAAGCGAAGGTGAAGAAATTATATTTTTTCGAATATTGGGGGACTAACTTCACGGGGCTTCAACATACTCCAAAACTTTCGTGAATCCTCTCTCAATAATTTCAATCTCAAGCGGTATAGTACTGGTCATCCATCCATGTCCTGACTCCGTTAAAGTGTTGCTTAACCTGATGATCGAGCGGCCCCTTATGAAAAAAAATATTATTAGTGGCATTATTAGAACTATTAGCACTAATGATATTTTCGCTACAGTGACACTATTAGTGGTAATAGTTCTAGTAGTTACCTTTAAAACGTTAAAAATAATGGATTAAGTTCACTCTTTTTCATTAAAAAACGTTTTTTCAACGAAAAAACGCCCGTTTGCGCGCTCGCCCGCCCGACAGGACGGTCTCGTGGTGGGTGCGTATGTGTACAGGGTGTCTCACACTCTCCTCCATTTTGTTGAGACGTAGAATGGGTTGATGTGAACATAAAAATCTTATATCGTTTTGCGAAATTCGTAATAATAATCGAGTAATTAATTGTGAAAAATTAAAGAAAAACTAATCACGCTGATTGGTCGTAAGAGGAGCGCTCGGCCTTAGCGTAGGTCCACTAATGTACCGCTGCGCGATAATTGGAAAAACATCGCGGCCAATGCCCATGCTTATATTGAGATACGTATCGATATTCAGGTCCTATGATGGCATTTGTCCTCCTTTTTTTACACACACGGAGACACTCCGTTTATCTGTATACGTCTCGCCGCATCGCGCCGTGCCTCGCGTCGCGATGGCGGATGGCACGCTCGCGATTACGAACTCGTCACATAGTAGGAATTTTATTATATTCCAACGATTGAATACTCTTCTAACAGATACGTAGAAAGCAATTAGATTTTCTGCAAATCTCATCGATGTCTGTTGCTTTCTCTCTTTCCATCTTCTTTTTCCATCGACATAGTGCGGCGAGATGTAGGAGCGTAGGATATAAAGAGAGGCACTATTAGAAGGATATTTAATTGTTGGAATATAATAAAATTCCTATTTGTGTGACGAGTTCGTAATCGCGAGCGTGCCACCCGCCATCGCGATACGAGGCTCGACGCGATGCGGCGAGATGTACACAGATAGACGGAGTGTCTCCGTCTGCGTAAAAGGAGGACAAATGCTATCATAGGATCTGAATATCGATTCGTATCTCAATATAAGCATGGGCATTGGCCGCGATTTTCTTCCAATTATCGCGCGGCGGTACTCGCGCGGTACATTAGTGGATCTACGCTGAGACCGAGCACTCGTTCTACGACCAATCAGCGTGAGTTTTTTCTTAATCTCTCACAATTAATTACTCAACTATTATTACGAATTTCGCAAAACGGTATAGGACTTTTATGTTCACATCAACCCATTCTACGTCCCCACAAAATGCCTGGAGGAGAATGTGAGACACCCTGTATATATACGCACCGCGAGACCGTCCTGTCGGGCGGGCGAGCACGCAGCGGGCGAGCAATGTGTGTGTGTGTGTGTGTGTGTGTATGTAGCAGGCATCTTCTTAGCTTACAAGTTTTATTTATACGGTATCCAAAAATTACATTCATTCTATACAACTTTTTTTGCTCCTAATTTTTTAACAAACAACGAGCGATGGCTAAAATTTTTTGCATGTTACTCAGGATGATCGCCTCTATAACATATGTCAAGGTCAAGGTCATTGCAGCTGACTCCCCTAAATTGCATTTTTATTAAATATTTATAAAAATATAAATATTTTTTCTTTTCTTGAATTTTTCTTAAATTTTCCATTTTATTGTTTCACACGCTACTTAATTTAAATTGTACTTCGAAAATTTGCTTATTATGCTGGGACTCAAACCTGAGAGATCTTTGCTTCTTGAGTCGTTCATCTTACCCACTACGCCACTGTCACTTTCACCGAGAGACACTTTATATTGTATACATATCGATTGGGTATATCCATGTACAAAAACAAATTATTTATTAAAAAGAAAAGAATGGATTTTTTAAATGTAAAAAATATGTTTAAAAAATAAATATTAAATCAATACTAAAGAAATGTTTATTTAAATAGTATTTTAAATGTTTGATTAATGTAATACAAATATTAAATTAATATTAAATAAACGTTTCTTTAAATATTATTTTAAACGTTTTATTTAATGTCAAATAAACGTTAAATAAATGTTATATAAATATTTTTCTTAAATCTTTATTTTAAACGTTTAATAAATATTATATAAACGTTTAATAAATATTAAATAAATATTATTTTTACAATAAACTGTACAATGTATGAAAAATAAATATTTAAAAAACGTTTAAAAAACATTATTTGCTGATTGGGTAGAAATATAATTGTCATAGAAAATAAATTTTTGTACTGGAAAAATAATATTTAATAACTTTATAAATGTTGTAACGTGCGTTTTTTCCCCAAGTCCGTGCAGTCGGCATACAGAACGGACGCAGTACAATTATATATAAAAATTAATTGGCCGTTCGGCGGATTGGCGAGACCCAACAGCTCACGAATCAAATGGGCGCTAGGTACGGCGATCCGTACCCATTAACTTTAAATTCACTAAAAGATAGTCTCGTCGACGAGCGCAGCTCGTCCTCCACCCGAAACGGCTCGCGCGAAAAACCAGCAGCTCTGTCCCGCTTTTGGTAGAAGGACTGGTTCGCGACAAGTTGGAGGTGAGAGGAGTTGCGGCTGTTAGTAAAATACAAGATCTAGAGCAATATTAGATACAGCTTTATTTCTCGGCAGCGGATAACAATTACGATTATTTCGGCAGCTACAATATAATAACAATAATCCTTGCTTGCGTTCGCGACACGGGTATTCGGCAGCGCAAAATAATGGTCGTGACCGACGAAAGTCACGACAGCCACGTAGGCACTCGGCGGTGTGCTCGCTCATCGGCACGTAAAACGGCGAATGTTCGGCAGCTAATTAACACCAAAAATATTACCCTGGAACTCTCCTCGCTCGCGAGAGGGACGCGAACCCTCGCCCTCGCCCGGATGGACGGCCGGGCCCTCGTTTTCCGAAGCGTCGACCGCTCCGCGACCCGATACACCAAAATTATTCGTTCCTTTTGGAACGGACTTACCAAAATGGTCGCGGAGAAAGCGCAGTCGGCTGCAGGTCAGCGGCGATCCCTCCGGGTTCATACAAAAGACGCAAATAAACGGTCTTACGGGTTCTTTGGTCGAGTCGTCGTCGTCATAGTCGGTCCTGTGGATGGCACGTCCTTCGCAGTAGTTTACTGTATCACAGGAAGAAAACAAGAGCTCTCTAGCAATCATTGGAACCCGGTTTTATCCCAGGTTCGAGTAACTCTTCTCGACAGCTCTCGGCCCTTGATTGGTTGATTTTCGGGATCGAATCCCCCAGTTTCGGCCTTGTTTATGGCGACAGGTTTGCCTTAGTTTTTAATTTTGACAACTCATCAGTCATTCCGACTTTGGGCTTCGTCTCGTTGGCAGCTGTTGTTTTCCTCGATCCCCGAGCCTCGCGGCATCTTCGCTTGGTTCGGAGGACGCTCTGGGTCGCGGAGGATGCGCTCGCCGGCGTCGCTCAGGCTGCGGCTGTCCTCCGCTCGTCCGTCGACTCCATCCTCGCGACTTCTTTGCGGCAGCTCGTGATCGATCCACGTCGGCAACTCTTTCTCGACGTCCCCAGTCCTTGGTATTCTTGTCGTCTACCTATAGGCTCTGGCTGAAACATGCCTTCTAAATTTGGCCCGCTCTGTCGGTCCCTAATTATTATTATTACTTATAGAAGAGATTCACCTGGGATATTCCGATCTCCGATATGCTCCCCTCGAGAACTCCTCCTTCCAAACGGCGGCAGCAAATCCTTCCTGGTATGGATCTTCATTCTTCTCGACTCGACCTCTTGATGACTGTATTTTTACACTAAAGTAAATGAGGGCTGCGCAGGTTCGCGTTCTGTTCGCCTTACGGCTAGGACGCGACATCCACGTGCAGCTGGGAAGCTCGTTTTTAGGCTTCCTCACGACTTTTTGAGTAACGGGCGATAATTAAAAATCGCCACGTCACAACGTATTCCTGTAATAATGAATTATCTTTCATAGTTTTTCTATAGTAATAATAATGTTTACATACTTATACACATCAGCTCATCAAGTGTTATTTATAATATTCGTATTATCACTATTGGCATTTGTAGTGTCACTTCTAACATTACTAGTGTCACTAATAGTATCACTGCTAATACTAGTAGTGTCACCATCAGCGCTAATAGTGTTACAATTAGTATTATTAATGTCACTACTAGATCACTAACAGTGCCACTATTAACATTAATAGTGTCACTATTAACACTAATAATGATATTACTAGCACTGCTAGTGAAACTATTAGTGACACTATTATCACTAATAGTATTTTTTGTAAGGGGAACGCGGCGATTCCTGATGATTTTAACGATATTCTTACGATTTATGCTTATATAATGTACTATTATAGTGTTCACAGTATATTATAACATACCTAGCAAATACACTAAGTAATAGTTATATAATTTTTACTTACGAGGAAACTAACAGAACTGTCCCTCACCGATTTTGATGCGCTTTGAATATGTTGTAGAGCATCAAAAAGTATTCGACAGGTATTTTTTTATAGGCTGAATGTTAAGTCTAGAGGTTGAAACAGTCCCTTCAAAAAAAGGATTTTTTCATTTTTATTGAATATTTCCTAAAATACAAATACATTTCATACAAATATATGAAAAAAATGTTTTCTACAAAAGTTGCACAGTATCTAACACTCTTGGCAACGGTATATTTAATTTTTTCAAAAACGTCAAATTTTTTAACCTCCCCTCTTCAACTCGTTATCTTTGCAAAATTTGTAAGTTTTTGTACGGACAAAAATTGTAGAGCATTTCATGCCAAATCGATTCATATATAATATTAGAAGGTGGTCTCGATTGAATTGTTGGAAAATGTCATGATAATATCGTGCTATACGCGTCACGCCGTCCAAGTAGATGGGTACTGTAACCAGATACGTTACTGTAAGTAAGGGAATGTAATGAATTGTAGAAAAATAATACATAGTTGCATATATTTAATGTATAATGTTTACAATTTATAATGTTATTATAATATATTAAAATTATATAATTAATATAATATTAAGAAAAATCGATAGAGCATTTGCATACACAGAAAATAAATGTGTTTTACTTATGGCACATATTCGTAACAAAAGTGGTGCTCATGGAAAAATGTGTGATGTAAAATGATCGTTTGCACCAAGAACAAGTAATTATAGTAGTTTCGCCACAAACATCGCATTGTACTTTAGGATCTTTTTTGAAACAAAAATCAAACCGGTGTCTCGAACTCTTGCGGTCTAGTCTGTAAATAGTCCACTTTTAAACCATGTAAATTTAAATAAATTTTGAAATCTGGGTGACGAGAATTGATGGTGTGTTAATGACTGCAATTTCAAGATATTGTTCCTATTATGAAGATCAATTGCAAGATCGAGTAACATAACATTATCAGAGAAATATTTGATAAAATTTTTCCACAAGCGGAAGCCATATATATCTCGTGGTTATATTTTTCCCGTTATACCAGCCGGAATTGTTAGAAAATAGATATCTGTTGCAGAATACTACTTTCGGTAATTATGTTGGGACAATGTCTACTCCAAGAATTTAATAATAATACGGATTGTGGCCCGTTCGGAAAAAAACTTCTCTCAACCAGGTTTTTACATGATTTTATGTTAATTTACCTGACTTCGAAGCCATTACATGTTAGGAGCGTTAAATAACGATTGCTGCACTCGTGGACCAAACGTTCCTGTGGATTCTTTTAATACGATCAAAAGACAATAATCTACCATCAGCAGAAATTGTTTGTTTTACATGTTTACATATTTATGTGAACATTTTATACATTCGTCTCCCTTATATCGAAACAAATATAACGTAAATAATGCGTTTATAATTGCGTTTTGATTTATTAATTTCTTTTAGATGCACTGTATATCTGATATCAAGAGACAGAAGAGAAGGAAACGTCCAAAATAAGAAGACATAATATTAATTATAAAGTATGTTTTATTTTTTATATAATCACAGTTTTATATCACAGTTTTATATAATTACAGGTGGAGACATTTATTTTCAATTTGTTCCAGAATGATGTCATTTAATCCATGGAATGTCATACTGTTACTGTATGCAATATTCTCTGCTTTAGACCTTCCACAAAGTCCGATAATTTCGGAGGAAATAGAAGTGAAGGAGAAGGTTGAATACATGCTGAAAGAAATTGGAAATGATAACGAATTTGAAATAGAAGAGGAGCAAGCGCTAGATTTTTATGATCCAAATGAGA
>NW_022639520.1:1235760-1243349 GCF_010583005.1 Odontomachus brunneus | reverse complement strand
TTTGCTGATTGGGTAGAAATATAATTGTCATAGAAAATAAATTTTTGTACTGGAAAAATAATATTTAATAACTTTATAAATGTTGTAACGTGCGTTTTTTCCCCAAGTCCGTGCAGTCGGCATACAGAACGGACGCAGTACAATTATATATAAAAATTAATTGGCCGTTCGGCGGATTGGCGAGACCCAACAGCTCACGAATCAAATGGGCGCTAGGTACGGCGATCCGTACCCATTAACTTTAAATTCACTAAAAGATAGTCTCGTCGACGAGCGCAGCTCGTCCTCCACCCGAAACGGCTCGCGCGAAAAACCAGCAGCTCTGTCCCGCTTTTGGTAGAAGGACTGGTTCGCGACAAGTTGGAGGTGAGAGGAGTTGCGGCTGTTAGTAAAATACAAGATCTAGAGCAATATTAGATACAGCTTTATTTCTCGGCAGCGGATAACAATTACGATTATTTCGGCAGCTACAATATAATAACAATAATCCTTGCTTGCGTTCGCGACACGGGTATTCGGCAGCGCAAAATAATGGTCGTGACCGACGAAAGTCACGACAGCCACGTAGGCACTCGGCGGTGTGCTCGCTCATCGGCACGTAAAACGGCGAATGTTCGGCAGCTAATTAACACCAAAAATATTACCCTGGAACTCTCCTCGCTCGCGAGAGGGACGCGAACCCTCGCCCTCGCCCGGATGGACGGCCGGGCCCTCGTTTTCCGAAGCGTCGACCGCTCCGCGACCCGATACACCAAAATTATTCGTTCCTTTTGGAACGGACTTACCAAAATGGTCGCGGAGAAAGCGCAGTCGGCTGCAGGTCAGCGGCGATCCCTCCGGGTTCATACAAAAGACGCAAATAAACGGTCTTACGGGTTCTTTGGTCGAGTCGTCGTCGTCATAGTCGGTCCTGTGGATGGCACGTCCTTCGCAGTAGTTTACTGTATCACAGGAAGAAAACAAGAGCTCTCTAGCAATCATTGGAACCCGGTTTTATCCCAGGTTCGAGTAACTCTTCTCGACAGCTCTCGGCCCTTGATTGGTTGATTTTCGGGATCGAATCCCCCAGTTTCGGCCTTGTTTATGGCGACAGGTTTGCCTTAGTTTTTAATTTTGACAACTCATCAGTCATTCCGACTTTGGGCTTCGTCTCGTTGGCAGCTGTTGTTTTCCTCGATCCCCGAGCCTCGCGGCATCTTCGCTTGGTTCGGAGGACGCTCTGGGTCGCGGAGGATGCGCTCGCCGGCGTCGCTCAGGCTGCGGCTGTCCTCCGCTCGTCCGTCGACTCCATCCTCGCGACTTCTTTGCGGCAGCTCGTGATCGATCCACGTCGGCAACTCTTTCTCGACGTCCCCAGTCCTTGGTATTCTTGTCGTCTACCTATAGGCTCTGGCTGAAACATGCCTTCTAAATTTGGCCCGCTCTGTCGGTCCCTAATTATTATTATTACTTATAGAAGAGATTCACCTGGGATATTCCGATCTCCGATATGCTCCCCTCGAGAACTCCTCCTTCCAAACGGCGGCAGCAAATCCTTCCTGGTATGGATCTTCATTCTTCTCGACTCGACCTCTTGATGACTGTATTTTTACACTAAAGTAAATGAGGGCTGCGCAGGTTCGCGTTCTGTTCGCCTTACGGCTAGGACGCGACATCCACGTGCAGCTGGGAAGCTCGTTTTTAGGCTTCCTCACGACTTTTTGAGTAACGGGCGATAATTAAAAATCGCCACGTCACAACGTATTCCTGTAATAATGAATTATCTTTCATAGTTTTTCTATAGTAATAATAATGTTTACATACTTATACACATCAGCTCATCAAGTGTTATTTATAATATTCGTATTATCACTATTGGCATTTGTAGTGTCACTTCTAACATTACTAGTGTCACTAATAGTATCACTGCTAATACTAGTAGTGTCACCATCAGCGCTAATAGTGTTACAATTAGTATTATTAATGTCACTACTAGATCACTAACAGTGCCACTATTAACATTAATAGTGTCACTATTAACACTAATAATGATATTACTAGCACTGCTAGTGAAACTATTAGTGACACTATTATCACTAATAGTATTTTTTGTAAGGGGAACGCGGCGATTCCTGATGATTTTAACGATATTCTTACGATTTATGCTTATATAATGTACTATTATAGTGTTCACAGTATATTATAACATACCTAGCAAATACACTAAGTAATAGTTATATAATTTTTACTTACGAGGAAACTAACAGAACTGTCCCTCACCGATTTTGATGCGCTTTGAATATGTTGTAGAGCATCAAAAAGTATTCGACAGGTATTTTTTTATAGGCTGAATGTTAAGTCTAGAGGTTGAAACAGTCCCTTCAAAAAAAGGATTTTTTCATTTTTATTGAATATTTCCTAAAATACAAATACATTTCATACAAATATATGAAAAAAATGTTTTCTACAAAAGTTGCACAGTATCTAACACTCTTGGCAACGGTATATTTAATTTTTTCAAAAACGTCAAATTTTTTAACCTCCCCTCTTCAACTCGTTATCTTTGCAAAATTTGTAAGTTTTTGTACGGACAAAAATTGTAGAGCATTTCATGCCAAATCGATTCATATATAATATTAGAAGGTGGTCTCGATTGAATTGTTGGAAAATGTCATGATAATATCGTGCTATACGCGTCACGCCGTCCAAGTAGATGGGTACTGTAACCAGATACGTTACTGTAAGTAAGGGAATGTAATGAATTGTAGAAAAATAATACATAGTTGCATATATTTAATGTATAATGTTTACAATTTATAATGTTATTATAATATATTAAAATTATATAATTAATATAATATTAAGAAAAATCGATAGAGCATTTGCATACACAGAAAATAAATGTGTTTTACTTATGGCACATATTCGTAACAAAAGTGGTGCTCATGGAAAAATGTGTGATGTAAAATGATCGTTTGCACCAAGAACAAGTAATTATAGTAGTTTCGCCACAAACATCGCATTGTACTTTAGGATCTTTTTTGAAACAAAAATCAAACCGGTGTCTCGAACTCTTGCGGTCTAGTCTGTAAATAGTCCACTTTTAAACCATGTAAATTTAAATAAATTTTGAAATCTGGGTGACGAGAATTGATGGTGTGTTAATGACTGCAATTTCAAGATATTGTTCCTATTATGAAGATCAATTGCAAGATCGAGTAACATAACATTATCAGAGAAATATTTGATAAAATTTTTCCACAAGCGGAAGCCATATATATCTCGTGGTTATATTTTTCCCGTTATACCAGCCGGAATTGTTAGAAAATAGATATCTGTTGCAGAATACTACTTTCGGTAATTATGTTGGGACAATGTCTACTCCAAGAATTTAATAATAATACGGATTGTGGCCCGTTCGGAAAAAAACTTCTCTCAACCAGGTTTTTACATGATTTTATGTTAATTTACCTGACTTCGAAGCCATTACATGTTAGGAGCGTTAAATAACGATTGCTGCACTCGTGGACCAAACGTTCCTGTGGATTCTTTTAATACGATCAAAAGACAATAATCTACCATCAGCAGAAATTGTTTGTTTTACATGTTTACATATTTATGTGAACATTTTATACATTCGTCTCCCTTATATCGAAACAAATATAACGTAAATAATGCGTTTATAATTGCGTTTTGATTTATTAATTTCTTTTAGATGCACTGTATATCTGATATCAAGAGACAGAAGAGAAGGAAACGTCCAAAATAAGAAGACATAATATTAATTATAAAGTATGTTTTATTTTTTATATAATCACAGTTTTATATCACAGTTTTATATAATTACAGGTGGAGACATTTATTTTCAATTTGTTCCAGAATGATGTCATTTAATCCATGGAATGTCATACTGTTACTGTATGCAATATTCTCTGCTTTAGACCTTCCACAAAGTCCGATAATTTCGGAGGAAATAGAAGTGAAGGAGAAGGTTGAATACATGCTGAAAGAAATTGGAAATGATAACGAATTTGAAATAGAAGAGGAGCAAGCGCTAGATTTTTATGATCCAAATGAGACTCCACATACAGAAACAGTTTATTTGTTAGATTTTTGAAGATGAGGATTATCTTCCAGAAGAAGCTATTTGTACTTCTGTTGAAGCAGCAATATCAAACGATTAAAGGCAAGCTGTGGAATACTGGAGAAGCGGTAAAACAAAACCAAGATCATTGGAATCAGTTAAAAACAATTATAAACAAATAACATCGCTACGACAATTACGACGATGGGAAAAGTGTATCAATCCAGGTAGTACCAGAAAAGAAAAATTTCTGAATGCAGGTAGTACTAGAAAAGAATTTTTGAATATATATTAAATAATTTCAATGAAGCGCTCCAAAAAGGAATGATAATTCATAATATTGAAATCGATAGGCTTCTCGAGCACAACAAGAGATAAATGCGCCAGGATTCATAGTACCACATATGTGGATACATAGATTAAAAAAACAACATAATATAGTATCTCGTAAAATAATAAAATTTGTCACGAAAAAATCTTTGTTATCAAAATCAGATTTGGAAAATAAGTGCAAAACATTTATAAGAAATGTAAAATATTTTATTAATCAATATGAAGTAGAAAATATTTATAATTCAGATCAGAGTAGATTCCAGTTAGAACTTCACGCCGGTCGTACTTTAGCAAATAAAGGTGCAAAAAACAATAGAATCTGCAGTATAGTCTGTATCAGCAACCATGCATAGTTACACAATACAGCCGACTATTTCTGCTGATGGTAGATTATTGTCGCCTCTCTTGATCGTATTAAAAGAATCCACAGGAACGTTTGGTCCACGAGTGCAGCAATCGTTATTTAACGCTCCTAACATTTATGTAATGGCTTCAAAGTCAGGTAAATTAACATCAAATCATGTAAAAACCTGGTTGAGAGAAGTTTTTTTCCGAACGTCGGGCCACAATCCCTATTACTATTAAATTCTTGGAGTGGACATTGTCCCAACATAATTGCCGAAAGTAGTATTCTGCAACAGATATCTATTTTCTAACAATTCCGGCTGGTATAACGGGAAAAATACATCCACGAGATATATATAGCTTTCGCTTGTGGAAAAATTTTATCAAATATTTCTCTGATAATGTTATGTTACTCGAAATTTTATCAAATATTTCTCTGATAATGTTGTGTTACTCGATCTTGCAATTGATCTTCATAATAGGAACAATATCTTGAAATTGCAGTCATTAATACACCATCAATTCTCGTCACCCAGATTTCAAAATTTATTTAAATTTACATGGTTTAAAAGTAGATATTTACAAACTAGACTGCCAGAGTTCGAGACACCGGTTGATTTTTGTTTCAAAAAAGATCCTAAAGTGCAATGCGATGTTTGTGGCGAAACTACTATAATTACTTGTTCTTGGTGCAAACGATCATTTTGCATCACACTTTTTTCCATGAGCACCACCTTTGTTACGAATATGTGTATTAGTAACAATACTAATAAGTAGTAAAATATATTAGTAAGATACATTTATTTTCTGTGTATGCAAATCCTCTATCCGATTTTTCTTAATATTATATTAATTATATGATTTTAATATATTATAATAACATTATAAATTGTAAAGATTTGTAACAACTGAACTCCGCGTGTCGGTTGTCTAATGTAGTGCAAGGAATATCGCTCGTCGGAGTCCGGGTTCGAGAATTTAGTGACACCAGCAATTAACAAAAATAAATAAAAGTTTATTAGAATCTTGGTATACAGAGCAACTGTCGGAACTTCGCATATCTCGGCGTAAGACGGTGCCAGTAATCGGGTCGCGCTCTCGATCTCGCGGTTCGGTAGGCGGAGTGTATAGCGCGGAAGCGGTGTGTCGCGAGAGACGGCGTCGACAAGTCGAGACAATTTCACGAATCGCGACGCTAGCAAGTCGGTGGCTGCGGGGGCCCGGCAGTAATGTCGATGTTTGCGTATCGTAACACGCGGCGCGATATATCGGGCGACTCGCTTGTCGCTGTCGCGATATATGCAATTATTGACAACGTTCGATCGAGCGCAGCGAACACACTGGCACGTGGACTTGCAATTCGAGTCGGGATACGATTGGTACCGAGAATGCTCGATGGGGTTCGCGAACACACGAACTTGTTGGTACCAAATAGGAAGGCGAAGTCGGTGTCAAGAGCTCTCGACGGAGATAGCGAACACACAATCTCCTGGTGCCGGTTTTGCCTAGACGGATGCGGAAGTTGACGGAAAGGCAAAAACGATACGGTCGAAGTTCTCGCTCTCCGCTCTTGAGCATCGAGTTCGGTGTACGGTCCGGATCGGTCTGGTCCTGCTTACTATTTGGCCACGGCTTATATACTTTTACATGTGTCAACTGTTGTTGACGTTTTGCACGTCGCGGTGTTGATTTGACGCGTGATGGGCGCGGCGCTTATTTCTGTTTTGATTATTGGCCTTGCGGCCTTTATTTGGTGCTTAGCGCCGTTTACAGCCCGACGGATGTTCGGTCGGGCTGTTAGTGACGATGCGTGTGAGGCATCGTCACACATTATACATTAAATATATGCAACTGTCTATGTATTATTTTTCTACAATTCATTACATTCCCCTACTTACAGTAACGTATCTAGCTACAGTATGCATCTACTTGGACGTTTTTGAAAAAATTAAATATACCTTTGCAAAGAGTGTTAGATACTGTACAACGTTTGTAGGAAACATTTTTTCATATACCTTGTATTTTAAGAAATATTCAATAAAAATGAAAAAGTCCTGGTAAAGGTGTAGAAAAAGGGCGCCACCTCAGATCAGCCTGATCTTGACATATGTCATAGAGGTCACCCTTCTGAGTGACCTTCTGAAGATTTTAGCCGTCGCTCATTGTTTGTTAAAAAATTATTGATGAAAGAAGTCCGAAAAATATATTACAATTTTTCGATACTGTGTCCCGTTAACGAGCAATATCGAAAGATAAGTGCGATATCGAACAACTAGCGGGAGGCTACGTCCCCCGCACACTCCCTTAAAACTAACCTAACCCAACCTATCGTTACATTAAGTAATCCTCGTACGGGAGCACATACACAAAATATTGAGCGACTTTGGAGATACCTAAAAAGTGTCATTCCTCGATACGATACAATTGAAAATCATTATATAAATTATTTGGCAGAATTTGCATTCAAAAAAATTTATCCTTTAGAAGAATGCATTGATAAATTTTTTAATATAATGGCTTATTTCTATAAACCAAACCGCGATTAATATGTTACTATAATATAATATAATATAGTATATACAAACATATACAACGTTTTGTAGAAAATTATGTTTATTTGAACCTAAACCTAAGTCAGTCCATAATTTTTTAACAAACAATGAGCGACGGTTAAAATCTTCAGAAGGTCACTCAGAAGGGTGACCTCTATGACATATGTCAAGATCAGGCTGATCGGAGGTGGCGCCCTTTTTCTACACCTTTACCAAAGTCCTTTTTTTGAAGGGGTTGTTTCAACTCCTAAACTTAACATTCAGCCGATAAAAAAAATACGTGTCGAATACTTTTT
>NW_022639520.1:1235632-1235750 GCF_010583005.1 Odontomachus brunneus | reverse complement strand
GCATCTACTTGGACGTTTTTGAAAAAATTAAATATACCTTTGCAAAGAGTGTTAGATACTGTACAACGTTTGTAGGAAACATTTTTTCATATACCTTGTATTTTAAGAAATATTCAAT
>NW_022639520.1:1235101-1235551 GCF_010583005.1 Odontomachus brunneus | reverse complement strand
TGTTAGTTCTTGTTAGTGTTTGTTGGATAATTTGCTGATAGATATTAAAACAATGCAACAAAATTCGATATGCGATAAATATTAATGTATTGTAATGAACTAGTAATAACTTTTAAATTTTTAACAGAATGTTCTAATGATTAATCCAAACAAAAGAAAATTAAAAAATCCAGGAAAATCCAAATTAAACAAATCGAATTACTAAATTTTAAAAGAAACATTTAAGAAATACAAATTAAAATAATGTTACTAATTAAAATAGTGTTGTTTTATTAAATGTTTCCTTGAACGAAATAAAAGTTTTTATTTTCATCATTTTAAAAAATGATATTTTGTTTAAGAATATAATATTTTAATGAAACAAAAAAAAAACACAAAATTAAACAAGTATTACGAATGTCTAGATATAGCTTCCGGAATGGAGCCGTGTCTTGAATCAGCGATATGCCG
>NW_022639520.1:1235026-1235091 GCF_010583005.1 Odontomachus brunneus | reverse complement strand
TATACACAATATAAAGTGTCTCTCAATCAAAGTGACAGTGACGCAGTAGGTAAGGTGAACGACAC